>NC_091302.1:1670683-1673127 GCF_038502225.1 Cherax quadricarinatus | reverse complement strand
GATAGAAGAGAAGAAAAAGGAGAAAGAAGAGGAGGAATAACAGTGAAAGAAATATATATATATATATATATATATATATATATATATATACATATATATATATATATATATATATATATATATATATATATATATATATATATATATATATATATATATATATATATATATATATATATATATATATATATATATATATATATATATATATATATATATATATATATATATATATATATATATATATATTATTTTTATTATTATTATCACACTGGCCGATTCCCACCAAGGCAGGGTGGCCCGAAAAAGAAAAACTTTCACCATCATTCACTCCATCACTATCTTGCCAGAAGGGTGCTTATACTACAGTTTTTAAACTGCAACATTAACACCCCTCCTTCAGAGTGCAGGCACTGTACTTCCCATCTCCAGGACTCAAGTCCGGCCTGCCGGTTTCCCTGAACCCCTTCATAAATGTTACTTTGCTCACACTCCAACAGCACGTCAAGTATTAAAAACCATTTGTCTCCATTCACTCCTATCAAACACGCTCACGCACGCCTGCTGGAAGTCCAAGCCTCTCGCACACAAAACCTTTTTTACCCCCTCCCTCCAACCTTTCCTAGGCCGACCCCTACCCCGCCTTCCTTCCACTACAGACTGATACATTCTTGAAGTCATTCTGTTTCGCTCCATTCTCTCTACATGTCCGAACCACCTCAACAACCCTTCCTCAGCCCTCTGGACAACAGTTTTGGTAATCCCGCACCTCCTCCTAACTTCCAGTGTTTGTGTATATTTCGCCTGCTCTCGCGAATTCCTTGCATTGTTCAAATCTCTAGTAAGGCTGATGCATGCAGGGGATGAGATGAAAAGCTGTAAGCCTTCTCCCTGAAAGCTGGCTGCCTTGGATCAAACGTGCAGCGCATGCTACACGCCAAGGTATTGTCCGGTGTGGGTAGATTGGTAAAGCACTGCGTACCTTGTCCTAAGGTTCGTAGGTTCGAGTCTCCTTCAGCCAGAGATCAGTGTTTGTGTATATTTCGCATGCTCTCGCGAATTCCTTGCATATATATATATATATATATATATATATATATATATATATATATATATATATATATATATATATATATATATATATATATATATATATATATATATATATATATATATATATATATATACACGTAGCAAACCCCTCGTACATCCTTCCCACACTCTCCCCTCGTCCATGAGAGTGATGGGAGGGGAGAGGGGAGATCAGGTGCACTTGCTGGTGTAATCAGAGTAATCCCACTGTGGCATCAGTCTTGCTGCTGATTACAGGGATTAACTTGTATTTGTTACGTACCTGACTCTTGTACTTGATAATTAACATTTCATCACACCTGTGTACTCACCTAGTTGTGGTTGAAGGGGTCGATTCACAGCTCCTGGCCTCGCCTCTTCACTGGTCGCTACTAGGTCACTCTTCCTGCTCCATGAGCTTTATCATACCTCTTATTACAGCTATGTATGGATCCTGCCTCCACTACATCACTTCCCAGACTATTCTACTTCCAGACAACTCTGTGACTGAAGAAATACTTCCTAACATCCCTGTGATTCATCTGTGTCTTGTTGCTGTGTCCTATCTCTGGAACATCCTGTCTCTGTCCACCTTGTCAATTCTTCTCAGTATTTTATACGCCGTTATCATATCCCACCTATCTCTCCTGTCCTCCAGTGTTGTCAGGTCGACTTCCATTAACCTCTCCTTGTAGGACATACCCCTTAGGTCCGGGACTAGCTCTGTTGCAAACCATTTCACTCTCTCTTGTTTCTTAACATGCTTGGCTAGGTGTGGGTTCAAAACTGGTGCCGCATACTCCAATATGGGCCTAACGTACACGGTGTACAGGGTCCTGAATGATTCCTTATTAAGATGTCGGAATGCTGTTCTGAGGTTTGCTAGGCGCCCATATGCTGCAGCAGTTATTTGGTTGATGTGCGCTTCAGGAGATGTGCCTGGTGTTATACTCACCCCAAGATCTTTTTCCTTGAGTGAGGTTTGTAGTCTCTTGCCCCCTAGACTGTACTCCGTCTGCGGTCTTCTTTGCCCTTTTTTAATCTTCATGACCTTGCGCTTTGTGGGGTTGAACTCCAGGAGTCAATTGCTGGACCAGGTCTGTAGCCTGTCCAGATCCCTTTGTAGTTCTGCCTGGTCTTCGTCCTACTGAATTCTTCTCATCAGCTTCACATCATCTGCAAACAGGGACACTTCGGAGTCTGTTCCTTCCGTCATGTCGTTCACAAATACCAGAAACAGCACTGGTCCTAGGACTGACCCCTGTGGGACCGTGCTCGTTACAGGTGCCCACTCTGACACCTCGCCACGTACCATGACTCGCAGTTGTCTTACCTGGAGCTTACCTGGAGAGGGTTTCGGGGGTCAACGCCCC
>NC_091302.1:1640683-1665683 GCF_038502225.1 Cherax quadricarinatus | reverse complement strand
TTAGTCACTGTATTGTTACAGTCACTGTATTGTTACAGTCACTGTAATGTTATTCACTGTATTGTTAGTCACTGTATTGTTAGTCACTGTATTGTTAGTCACTGTATTGTTAGTCACTGTATTGTTACAGTCACTGTATTGTTACAGTCACTGTAATGTTAGTCACTGTATTGTTAGTCACTGTATTGTTAGTCACTGTATTGTTAGTCACTGTATTGTTAGTCACCGTATTGTTAGTCACTGTATTGTTAGTCTCTGTATTGTTAGTCTCTGTATTGTTAGTCACTGTATTGTTAGTCTCTGTATTGTTAGTCACTGTATTGTTAGTCTCTGTATTGTTAGTCACTGTATTGTTAGTCACTGTATTGTTAGTCACTGTATTGTTAGTCACTGTATTGTTAGTCACTGTATTGTTAGTCACTGTATTGTTAGTCACTGTATTGTTAGTCACTGTATTGTTAGTCACTGTATTGTTAGTCACTGTATTGTTACAGTCACTGTATTGTTACAGTCACTGTAATGTTAGTCACTGTATTGTTAGTCACTGTATTGTTAGTCACTGTATTGTTAGTCACTGTATTGTTAGTCACTGTATTATTAGTCACTGTATTGTTAGTCACTGTATTGTTAGTCACTGTATTGTTAGTCACTGTATTGTTAGTCACTGTATTGTTAGTCACTGTATTGTTAGTCACTGTATTATTAGTCACTGTATTATTAGTCACTGTATTGTTAGTCACTGTATTGTTAGTCACTTTATTATTAGTCACTGTATTATTAGTCACTGTATTGTTAGTCACTGTATTGTTAGTCACTCTATTGTTAGTCAGTGTATTGTTACAGTCAGTGTATTGTTACAGTCACTGTATTGTTAAAGTCACTGTATTGTTAGTCACTCTATTGTTAGTCACTGTATTGTTACAGTCAGTGTATTGTTACAGTCACTGTATTGTTAAAGTCACTGTATTGTTAGTCACTGTACTGTTACAGTCAAGGGAAAAATCGCACTTTTTTATTTATTATTGTAGATGTTAGCTGCAGTAATTTGTAGAAGGTACCTACTGTAGCTTGTAGAAGCTATGTGCTGTACCTTTTAAAAGTTATCTTCTGTAGCTTGTAGACGCTATTTACAGTAGCCTGTAGAAGCCAGCTACTGTAGCTAGAAGAAGTTATCTACCGTAGCTTGTAGAAACCAGTTACTGTAGCTTGTGGAAGCCATCTACTGTAGCTTGTAGAAGCTAGGTACAGTAGCTTGTAGAAGCCAGCTACTGTAGCTTGTAGAAGCCAGCTACTGTAGCTTCTAGAAGCCAGCTACTGTAGCTTATAGAAACCAGCTACTGTAGCTGGTAGAAGCTAACTACTGAAGCTTGTAGAAGCCAGCTACTGTAGCTTGTATAAGCCAGCTATTGTAGCTTGTAGAAGCTAACTACTGAAGCTTGTAGAAACCAGCTATTGTAGCTTGTAGAATTTAGGTACTGTAGCTTGTAGAAGCCAGCTACTGTAGCTTTTAGAAGTCAGCTTCTGTAGCTTGAAGAAGGCTGCTACTGTAGCCTGTAGAAACCAGGTACTGTAGCTTGTAGAAGCCAACTACTGTAGCTTGTAGAAGCCAGCTACTGTAGCTTGAAGAAGCCAGCTACTGTAGCTTGTAGAAGCCAGATACTGTAGCTTGTAGAAGTCAGCTACTGTAGCTTGTAGAAGCCAGCTAAAATAGCTTGTAGAAGTCAGCTAATGTAGCTTGAAAAAGGCTGCTACTGTAGCTTGTAGCAGCCAGCTACTGTAGATTGTAGAAGGTTGCTACTGTAGCTTGTAGAAGTCAGCTACTGTAGCTTGTAGAAGCCAGCTACCGTAGCTTGTAGAAGTCAGCTACTGTAGCTTGAAGAAGCCAGCTACAGTAGCTCGTAGAAGTAAGCTAATGTAGCTTGTAGAAGTCAGCTACTGTAGCTTGAAGAAGGCTGCTACTGTAGCTTGTAGAAGTCAGCTACTGTAGCTTGTATAAGTCAGCCAATGTAGCTTGTAGAAGTCAGCTACTGTAGCTTGTAGAAGTCAGCTACTGTAGCTTGAAGAAGGCTGCTACTGTAGCTTACAAAAGTCAGACACTGTAGCTTGTAGAAGGCTGCTACTGTAGCTTGTAGAAAGCTGCTACTGTAGCTTGTAAAAGGCTGCTGCTGTAGCTTGTAGAAGGCTGCTACTGTAGCTTGTAGAAAGCTGCTACTGTAGCTTGTAGAAGGCTGCTACTGTAGCTTGTAGAAGGCTGCTACTGTAGCTTGTAGAAAGCTGCTACTGTAGCTTGTAGAAAGATGCTGCTGTAGCTTGTAGAAGGCTGCTGCTGTAGCTTGTGGAAAGCTGCTACTGTAGCTTGTAGAAGGCTGCTCCTGTAGCTTGTAGAAAGCTGCTACTGTAGCTTGTAGAAAGCTGCTGCTGTAGCTTGTAGAAGGCTGCTGCTGTAGCTTGTAGAAAGCTGCTACTGTAGCTTGTAGAAGGCTACTGCTGTAGCTTGTAGAAAGCTGCTACTGTAGCTTGTAGAAGGCTGCTGCTGTAGCTTGTAAAAGGCTGCTACTGTAGCTTGTAGAAAGCTGCTACTGTAGCTTGTAGAAAGCTGCTACTGTAGCTTGTAGAAGGCTGCTGCTGTAGCTTGTAGAAGGCTGCTACTGTAGCTTGTAGAAAGCTGCTACTGTAGCTTGTAGAAAGCTGCTACTGTAGCTTGTAGAAGGCTGCTGCTGTAGCTTGTAGAAGGCTGCTACTGTAGCTTGTAGAAAGCTGCTACTGTAGCTTGTAGAAAGCTGCTACTATAGCTTGTAGAAGGCTGCTGCTGTAGCGTGTAGAAGGCTGCTACTGTAGCTTGTAGAAAGCTGCTACTGTAGCTTGTAGAAGGCTGCTGCTATAGCTTATAGAAGGCTGCTACTGTAGCTTGTAGAAAGCTGCTACTGTAGCTTGTAGCTTGTAGAAGCTGCTACTGTAGCTTGTAGAAGGCTGCTGCTATAGCTTATAGAAGGCTGCTACTGTAGCTTGTAGAAAGCTGCTACTGTAGCTTGTAGAAGGCTGCTGCTGTAGCTTGTAGAAGGCTGCTACTGTAGCTTGTAGAAAGTTGCTACTGTAGCTTGTAGAAAGCTGCTACTGTAGCTTGTAGATGGCTGCTGCTGTAGCTTGTAGAAGGCTGCTACTGTAGCTTGTAGAAAGCTGCTACTGTAGCTTGTAGAAAGCTGCTACTGTAGCTTGTAGAAGGCTGCTGCTGTAGCTTGTAGAAGGCTGCTACTGTAGCTTGTAGAAAGCTGCTACTGTAGCTTGTAGAAAGCTGCTACTGTAGCTTGTAGAAGGCTGCTGCTGTAGCTTGTAGAAGGCTGCTACTGTAGCTTGTAGAAAGCTGCTACTGTAGCTTGTAGAAAGCTGCTACTGTAGCTTGTAGAAGGCTGCTACTGTAGCTTGTAGAAGGCTGCTACTGTAGCTTGTAGAAAGCTGCTACTGTAGCTTGTAGAAGGCTGCTGCTGTAGCTTGTAGAAGGCTGCTGCTGTAGCTTGTAGAAAGCTGCTACTGTAGCTTGTAGAAGGCTGCTGCTGTAGCTTGTAGAAGGCTGCTACTGTAGCTTGTAGAAAGCTGCTACTGTAGCTTGTAGAAGGCTGCTACTGTAGCTTGTAGAAAGCTGCTACTGTAGCTTGTAGAAGGCTGCTACTGTAGCTTGTAGAAGGCTGCTACTGTAGCTTGTAGAAGGCTGCTACTGTAGCTTGTAGAAGGCTGCTACTGTAGCTTGTAGAAGGCTGCTGCTGTAGCTTGTAGAAGGCTGCTACTGTAGCTTGTAGAAGGCTGCTACTGTAGCTTGTAGAAAGCTGCTACTGTAGCTTGTAGAAGGCTGCTGCTGTAGCTTGTAGAAGGCTGCTACTGTAGCTTGTAGAAGGCTGCTACTGTAGCTTGTAGAAGGCTGCTACTGTAGCTTGTAGAAGGCTGCTACTGTAGCTTGTAGAAAGCTGCTACTGTAGCTTGTAGAAGGCTGCTACTGTAGCTTGTAGAAAGCTGCTACTGTAGCTTGTAGAAAGCTGCTACTGTAGCTTGTAGAAAGCTGCTACTGTAGCTTGTAGAAAGCTGCTACTGTAGCTTGTAGAAGGCTGATGCTGTAGCTTGTAGAAGGCTGCTACTGTAGCTTGTAGAAGGCTGCTACTGTAGCTTGTAGAAGGCTGCTGCTGTAGCTTGTAGAAAGCTGCTACTGTAGCTTGTAGAAGGCTGCTACTGTAGCTTGTAGAAGGCTGCTACTGTAGCTTGTAGAAGGCTGCTACTGTAGCTTGTAGAAAGCTGCTACTGTAGCTTGTAGAAGGCTGCTACTGTAGCTTGTAGAAGGCTGCTACTGTAGCTTGTAGAAGGCTGCTGCTGTAGCTTGTAGAAGGCTGCTGTTGTAGCTTGTAGAAGGCTGCTACTGTAGCTTGTAGAAGGCTGCTACTGTAGCTTGTAGAAGCTACTCAACAAACTGTTCATAAAACATCAAAACAAATCTTGGTTTTTTGAAGACGCGGGAAAAAATGTTTTCCTGAACATGACGTTAAACCATAACGAGGCAGGAGAAAGTGAGGAAGAAAGTGAAGGAGAAAGTGAGGAAGAAAGTGAAGGAGAAATTGAGGAAGAAAGTGAAGGAGAAAGTGAGGAAGAAAGTGAAGGAGAAAGTGAGGAAGAAAGTGAAGGAGAAATTGAGGAAGAAAGTGAAGGAGAAAGTGAGGAAGAAAGTGAAGGAGAAAGTGAGGAAGAAAGTGAAGGAGAAAGTGAGGAAGAAAGTGAAGGAGAAAGTGAGGAAGAAAGTGAAGGAGAAATTGAGGAAGAAAGTGAAGGAGAAAGTGAGGAAGAAAGTGAAGGAGAAAGTGAGGAAGAAAGTGAAGGAGAAAGTGAGGAAGAAAGTGAAGGAGCAAGTAAGGAAGAAAGTGAAGGAGAAAGTGAGGAAGAAAGTGAAGGAGAAAGTGAGGAAGAAAGTGAAGGTGAAAGTGAGGAAGAAAGTGAAGGTGAAAGTGAGGAAGAAAGTGAAGGAGAAAGTGAGGAAGAAAGTGAAGGAGAAAGTGAGGAAGAAAGTGAAGGAGAAAGTTAGGAAGCAAGTGAAGGAGAAAGTGAGGAAGAAAGTGAAGGAGAAAGTGAGGAAGAAAGTGAAGGAGAAAGTGAGGAAGAAAGTGAAGGGAAAAAAGAGGAAGAAAGTGAAGGAGAAAGTAAGGAAGAAAGTGAAGGAGAAAGCGAGGAAGAAAGTGAAGGAGAAAGTGAGGAAGAAAGTGAAGGAGAAAGTGAGGAAGAAATTGGAGCAAGTGAGGAAAAATGTGAAGGAGGAAGTGAGGAAGAAAGTGAAGGAGAAAGTGAGGAAGAAAGTGAGGGAGAAAGTGAAGAAGTTGGAGAAAGTAAGGAAAAATGTGAAGGAGGAAGTGAGGAAGAAAGTGAAGGAGAAAGTGAGGAAGAAAGTGAAGGAGAAAGTGAGGAGGAAAGTGAGGGAGGAAGTGAAGAAGAAGTTGGAGAAAGTGAGGAAAATGTGAAGGAGGAAGTGAGGAAGAAAGTGAAGGAGAAAGAGAGGAAGAAAGTGAAGGAGAAAGTGAGGAAGAAAGTGAGAGAGAAAGTGAAGAAGTTGGAGAAAGTGAGGAAAAATGTGAAGGAGGAAGTGAGGAAGAAAGTGAAGGAGAAAGTGAGGAAGAAAGTGAAGGAGAAAGTGAGGAAGAAAGTGAAGGAAAAAATGAGGAAGAAAGTGAAGGAGAAAGTGAGAAAGAAAGTGAAGGAGAAAGTTAGGAAGAAAGTGAAGGAGAAAGTGAGGAAGAAAGTGAAGGAAAAAGTGAGGAAGAAAGTGAAAGAGAAAGTGAGGAAGAAAATGAAGGAAAAAGTTAGGAAGAAAGTGAAGGAGAAAGTGAGGAAGAAAGTGAAGGACAAAGTGAGGAAGAAAGTGAGGGAGAAAGTGAAGAAGAGATTGGAGAAAGTGAGGAAAAATGTGAAGGAGGAAGTGAGGAAAAAAGTGAAGGAGAAAGTGAAGAAGAAAGTGAAGGAGAAAGTGAGAAAGAAAGTGAGGGAGAAAGTGAAGAAGAAATTAGAGAAAGTGAGGAAAAATGTGGAGGAAGTGAGGAAGAAAGTGAAGGAGAAACTGGGGAAGAAAGTGAAGGAAAAAGTGAGGAAGAAAGTGAAGGAGAAAGTGAGGAAGAAAGTGAGGGAGAAAGTGAGGAAAAAAGTGAAGGAGAAAGTGAGGAAGAAAGTGAAGAAGAAATTGGAGAAAGTGAGGAAAAATGTGAAGGAGGAAGTGAGGAAGAAAGTGAAGGAAAAAGTGAGGAAGAAAGTGAAGGAGAAAGTGAGGAAGAAAGCAAGACATCCTATTGGAGCAAGTGTTCCACAAGGAAGCGTGCTCTGACCATTGTTATGGAATGTCTACTTCAACGACCTTCTTCATCTCATCCCAGAATCACATGCATATGCAGACGACTGCACACTGACATTCACTTATCCAAGAGAAGAAATGCCAGCTGCTCTAAGCTACATCAATCACCAGCTGAGAGCTATATCAGCTTGGGGAAATAGATGGCAAGTAACATTTGCACCTGAGAAAACGCAAATGATGATCGTCTCTAGGCACCATGATGGTAATGCTGGTGCAGTAGTAAGGATGAATGGGAGGGTGTTGGCACCTGGAGAAGAAGTTGATATCCATGGGGTGAAAGTTGACTCCAAACTAACCATGAAGAACTATGTTGTAAATCTTGCAAACAAGGCAGCCAGGAAGCTTACAGCACTTCGCCGTATCTCGCATCTGCTTGACAGTAGGGGTTGCAAGATTCTGTACGAGGCACAAGTACGCTCGCATCTTGAGTATGCTCCACTTTCTTGGTTTGCCTGCCCCCCCTCTCATCTGCGACTGATTGACAGAGTAGAGAACAGAGCAAGACGTCTTATCTCTCGCCTGGACCCATCCTGGATAGATCTGTCATTTCAGCAGAGCCTTCAACATAGGAGGGATGTGGGTGGCTTTACTGTTATGTACAAGGCCAATATTGTCAAAATACCACACTTGGATCCACTTCGAGGACAGCGTGAAACAAGCTTTTATGCCACAAGACGGGCAGAAAGCAGCAACTTCACTCTGGCTGTACCCTTCTCCAGAACATCACTCCATCTGAGATCATACATGCCCAGGATGACTCGAGTATGGAACACATTCGTACAGCATAATGATATCAACGAGATAAAGTCAGTTGATCAAATGAAAATGCTGGCCCACAGATGGCTCCAACTTCATCCTGTTCCCTGCTTGTATGTCTCATAACAATAAAAATGCATTCAAATGAGCTGATGTAGGTAACAGCTCTTAGCTTGCCAATAAAGTTAGGAATTCTTAACCTGTAAATAGCTTGTCAATAAAGCTAGGGATCCTTAACCTTGACAAACCCTGTGTAAAAAAAAAAAGAAAAAAAAAGAAAAAAAAAAAAGAATTTGGAGAGTGAGGAAAAATGTGAAGGAGGAAGTGAGGAAGAAAGTGATGGAGAAAGTGAGGAAGATATTGAAAGAGAAAGTGAGGAAGAAAGTGAGAGAAAATGAAAAAGAAAGTGAAGGAGAAAGTAAGGAAGATAGTGAAGGAGAAAATGAGGAAGAAAGTGATGGAGAAAGTGTGGAAGAAAGTGAGGGAGAAAGTGAAGAAGAAATTGGAGAAAGTGAGGAAAAATGTGAAGGAGGAAGTGAGGAAGAAAGTGAAGAGGATAGTAAGGAAGGAAGTGAGGAAAATATTGAGGGAGAGAGAAAGACAGTGAGAGAGAAAGGGAGGAAGAAAGTGAGAAAGAGAGAGGAAATGAGGAAGGAGAAATCGAGAAATATAGTGAGGAAGAGAGAGGAAGTGAGGAAGAAAGTGAGGGAGAACAAAGTAAAAAAAGTGAGGGAGAAAGTGAGGAACAAAGTAAGGAAAGAGAAAGTGAAGGAGGAATCGAGGAAGAAGAAAGTTTGGAAGAAAGTGAAGTAGAAGTATGGGAAAAAGTGAGGCAGAAGAGAGAGGAAAAAAGTGAGGCAGAAAAAAATGACTGAGAAATCAGCAAGACATCCTATTGGGGCAAGTGTTCCACAAGGAAGCGTGCTGGGTCCATTGTTATGGAATGTCTACTTCAACGACCTTCTTCATCTCATCCCAGAATCTCATGCATATGTAGACAACTGTACACTGACATTCACTTATCCAAGAGAAGAAATACCAGCTGCTCTAAGCTACATCAATCACCAGCTAAGAGCTATATCAGCTTGGGGAAATAGATGGCATGTAACATTTGCACCTGAGAAAACGCAAATGATGATCGTCTCTAGGCACCATGATGGTAATGCTGGTGCAGTAGTAAGGATGAATGGGAGGATGTTGGCACCTGGAGAAGAAGTTGATATCCTTGGGGTGAAATTTGACTCCAAACTAACCATGAAGAACCATGTTGTAAATCTTGCAAAAAAAAAAGTGATGATGAACGTACCTTAGGGTGGTGATATAGCCAGCTGTGCCCAGATGGTTGACCACAGTCACCAGCTGCACCAGCTCTCTGCAACACAACACTGGAAATTAATATAGTATAATAAAAAATATTAATATATACTCACGTATAAATATATATATGTATATATATATATATATATATATATATATATATATATATATATATATATATATATATATATATATATATATATATATATATATATATATATATATATATAGATATAAGGAGGAAGACAAGACACAAACAAGAAGGAAGACAAAGACAATGAGTGAAGACAAGTGTAGGGAGCCAGAGTAATGAGACTGACACAACACAGCCACAAACAAAAGACTCCTGTGCTGCAAGTACAATCTGAGGGGAGGAAGATGGGAGGAGGGTGAGGGGAGGGTGAGGGGGAGGGTGAAGGGAGGGTGAGGGGGGAGGGTGAAGGGAAGAGGAAAGAAGAATGAAGGGGGAAATGGGTAAGGAGAGAGGCAAAAGGTAGGGGGAAAAGGGGGAAAAGGGGGATGGAAAGAGGGGGGATTAGAGGAAGGGGGTATTGAGCATAGAGGAAAAGAGGGGAAGAGTAAGACTGATGACAGCAGAGGGTAAGTAGGGTGATGATAGTAGAGGAGAGGAGAATTTCTAAGGAGAGGAGAAAGGATAAGAAAAAGGTGAGGGGAAAGATGAAAACCCAAAGGAAAAGGCAGGAATAAATAAAAAGATGAGAAGGTAAGAAAGCTGAGAAGAAGAAGAAGAAGAAGAAGAAGAAGAAGAAGAAGAAGAAGAAGAAGAAGAAGAAGAAGAAGAAAGGATTAAGATGAAAGAAAACCTAAACACTGATGAGGAGTCAGTCTATCAACAACCTGTCAGAGGATTAGTTACCAGTGTTGTATCCTCACACACAGTTACCAGTGTTGTATCCTCACACACAGTTACCAGTGTTGTATCCTCACACACAGTTACCAGTGTTGTAGCCTCACACACAGTTACCAGTGTTGTATCCTCACACACAGTTACCAGTGTTGTAGCCTCACACACAGTTACCAGTGTTGTAGCCTCACACACAGTTACCAGTGTTGTATCCTCACACACAGTTACCAGTGTTGTATCCTCACACACAGTTACCAGTGTTGTAGCCTCACACACAGTTACCAGTGTTGTAGCCTCACACACAGTTACCAGTGTTGTATCCTCACACACAGTTACCAGTGTTGTATCCTCACACACAGTTACCAGTGTTGTATCCTCACACACAGTTACCAGTGTTGTATCCTCACACACAGTTACCAGTGTTGTATCCTCACACACAGTTACCAGTGTTGTATCCTCACACACAGTTACCAGTGTTGTATCCTCACACACAGTTACCAGTGTTGTATCCTCACACACAGTTACCAGTGTTGTATCCTCACACACAGTTACCAGTGTTGTATCCTCACACACAGTTACCAGTGTTGTATCCTCACACACAGTTACCAGTGTTGTATCCTCACACACAGTTACCAGTGTTGTATCCTCACACACAGTTACCAGTGTTGTATCCTCACACACAGTTACCAGTGTTGTATCCTCACACACAGTTACCAGTGTTGTATCCTCACACACAGTTACCAGTGTTGTATCCTCACACACAGTTACCAGTGTTGTATCCTCACACACAGTTACCAGTGTTGTATCCTCACACACAGTTACCAGTGTTGTATCCTCACACACAGTTACCAGTGTTGTATCCTCACACACAGTTACCAGTGTTGTATCCTCACACACAGTTACCAGTGTTGTAGCCTCACACACAGTTACCAGTGTTGTATCCTCACACACAGTTACCAGTGTTGTATCCTCACACACAGTTACCAGTGTTGTAGCCTCACACACAGTTACCAGTGTTGTATCCTCACACACAGTTACCAGTGTTGTATCCTCACACACAGTTACCAGTGTTGTAGCCTCACACACAGTTACCAGTGTTGTCGCCTCACACACAGTTACCAGTGTTGTACCCTCACACACAGTTACCAGTGTTGTAGCCTCACACACAGTTACCAGTGTTGTAGCCTCACACACAGTTACCAGTGTTGTATCCTCACACACAGTTACCAGTGTTGTAGCCTCACACACAGTTACCAGTGTTGTATCCTCACACACAGTTACCAGTGTTGTAGCCTCACACACAGTTACCAGTGTTGTATCCTCACACACAGTTACCAGTGTTGTAGCCTCACACACAGTTACCAGTGTTGTCACACACAGTTACCAGTGTTGTAGCCTCACACACAGTTACCAGTGTTGTATCCTCACACACAGTTACCAGTGTTGTAGCCTCACACACAGTTACCAGTGTTGTATCCTCACACACAGTTACCAGTGTTGTAGCCTCACACACAGTTACCAGTGTTGTATCCTCACACACAGTTACCAGTGTTGTAGCCTCACACACAGTTACCAGTGTTGTATCCTCACACACAGTTACCAGTGTTGTAGCCTCACACACAGTTACCAGTGTTGTATCCTCACACACAGTTACCAGTGTTGTATCCTCACACACAGTTACCTCACACACAGTTACCAGTGTTGTATCCTCACACACAGTTACCAGTGTTGTCGCCTCACACACAGTTACCAGTGTTGTATCCTCACACACAGTTACCAGTGTTGTAGCCTCACACACAGTTACCAGTGTTGTATCCTCACACACAGTTACCAGTGTTGTCGCCTCACACACAGTTACCAGTGTTGTATCCTCACACACAGTTACCAGTGTTGTATCCTCACACACAGTTACCAGTGTTGTATCCTCACACACAGTTACCAGTGTTGTAGCCTCACACACAGTTACCAGTGTTGTATCCTCACACACAGTTACCAGTGTTGTAGCCTCACACACAGTTACCAGTGTTGTATCCTCACACACAGTTACCAGTGTTGTAGCCTCACACACAGTTACCAGTGTTGTAGCCTCACACACAGTTACCAGTGTTGTAGCCTCACACACAGTTACCAGTGTTGTATCCTCACACACAGTTACCAGTGTTGTATCCTCACACACAGTTACCAGTGTTGTATCCTCACACACAGTTACCAGTGTTGTATCCTCACACACAGTTACCAGTGTTGTAGCCTCACACACAGTTACCAGTGTTGTATCCTCACACACAGTTACCAGTGTTGTAGCCTCACACACAGTTACCAGTGTTGTAGCCTCACCCACAGTTATCAGTGTTGTAGCCTCACACACAGTTACCAGTGTTGTATCCTCACACACAGTTACCAGTGTTGTAGCCTCACACACAGTTACCAGTGTTGTATCCTCACACACAGTTACCAGTGTTGTAGCCTCACACACAGTTACCAGTGTTGTATCCTCACACACAGTTACCAGTGTTGTAGCCTCACACACAGTTACCAGTGTTGTATCCTCACACACAGTTACCAGTGTTGTAGCCTCACACACAGTTACCAGTGTTGTAGCCTCACACAGTTACCAGTGTTGTACCTCACACACAGTTACCAGTGTTGTAGCCTCACACACAGTTACCAGTGTTGTAGCCTCACACAGTTACAGTTACCAGTGTGTTGTAGCCTCACACACAGTTACCAGTGTTGTATCCTCACACACAGTTACCAGTGTTGTAGCCTCACACACAGTTACCAGTGTTGTATCCTCACACACAGTTACCAGTGTTGTAGCCTCACACACAGTTACCAGTGTTGTAGCCTCACACACAGTTACCAGTGTTGTCGCCTCACACACAGTTACCAGTGTTGTATCCTCAACCACAGTTAACAGTGTTGTAGCCTCACACTCAGTTACCAGTGTTGTAGCCTCACACACAGTTACCAGTGTTGTAGCACTTACAGTGTTGTAGCCTCACACACAGTTACCAGTGTTGTAGCCTCACCCACAGTTACCAGTGTTGTATCCTCACACACAGTTACCAGTGTTGTAGCCTCACACACAGTTACCAGTGTTGTAGCCTCACACACAGTTACCAGTGTTGTAGCCTCACCCACAGTTACCAGTGTTGTATCCTCACACACAGTTACCAGTGTTGTAGCCTCACACACAGTTACCAGTGTTGTAGCCTCACACACAGTTACCAGTGTTGTATCCTCACACACAGTTACCAGTGTTGTAGCCTCACACACAGTTACCAGTGTTGTAGACTCACCCACACCAGTTACCTTACACACAGTTACCAGTGTTGTAGCCTCACTTACCACCTCACCCACAGTTACCAGTGTTGTAGCCTCACACACAGTTACCAGTGTTGTAGCCTCACACACAGTTACCAGTGTTGTAGCCTCACACACAGTTACCAGTGTTGTAGCCTCACCCACAGTTACCAGTGTTGTATCCTCAGTTACCACCCACAGTGTTGTATCCTCACACACACAGTTGTACCTCAGTTACCAGTGTTGTATCCTCACACACAGTTACCAGTGTTGTAGCCTCACCCACAGTTACCAGTGTTGTATCCTCACACACAGTTACCAGTGTTGTATCCTCACACACAGTTACCAGTGTTGTCGCCTCACACACAGTTACCAGTGTTGTATCCTCACACACAGTTACCAGTGTTGTATCCTCACACTCAGTTACCAATGTTGTAGCCTCACACACAGTTACCAGTGTTGTATCCTCACACACAGTTACCAGTGTTGTATCCTCATACACAGTTACCAGTGTTGTAGCCTCACACACAGTTACCAGTGTTGTATCCTCACACACAGTTACCAGTGTTGTATCCTCACACACAGTTACCAGTGTTGTATCCTCACACACAGTTACCAGTGTTGTAGCCTCACACACAGTTACCAGTGTTGTATCCTCACACACAGTTACCAGTGTTGTAGCCTCACACACAGTTACCAGTGTTGTATCCTCACTTACCAGTGTTGTATCCTCACACACAGTTACCAGTGTTGTAGCCTCACACACAGTTACCAGTGTTGTAGCCTCACACACAGTTACCAGTGTTGTAGCCTCACCAGTGTTGTAGCCTCACAGTTACCAGTGTTGTAGCCTCACACACAGTTACCAGTGTTGTCGCCTCACACACAGTTACCAGTGTTGTACCAGTGTTGTAGCCTCACACACAGTTACCAGTGTTGTATCCTCACACACAGTTACCAGTGTTGTAGCCTCACACACAGTTACCAGTGTTGTAGCCTCACACACAGTTACCAGTGTTGTCGCCTCACACACAGTTACCAGTGTTGTATCCTCACACACAGTTACCAGTGTTGTAGCCTCACACACAGTTACCAGTGTTGTATCCTCACACACAGTTACAGTGTTGTATCCTCAGTGTTGTATCCCAGTCACACACAGTTACCAGTGTTGTATCCTCACACACAGTTACCAGTGTTGTATCCTCACACACAGTTACCAGTGTTGTAGCCTCACACACAGTTACCAGTGTTGTATCCTCACACACAGTTACCAGTGTTGTATCCTCACACACAGTTACCAGTGTTGTATCCTCACACACAGTTACCAGTGTTGTACGTCCTCACACACAGTTACCAGTGTTGTAGCCTCACACACAGTTACCAGTGTTGTATCCTCACACACAGTTACCAGTGTTGTATCCTCACACACAGTTACCAGTGTTGTAGCCTCACACACAGTTACCAGTGTTGTATCCTCACACACAGTTACCAGTGTTGTAGCCTCACACACAGTTACCAGTGTTGTATCCTCACACACAGTTACCAGTGTTGTAGCCTCACACACAGTTACCAGTGTTGTATCACACACAGTTACCAGTGTTGTAGCCTCACACACAGTTACCAGTGTTGTATCCTCACACACAGTTACCTGTTGTCACACACAGTTACCAGTGTTGTATCCTCACACACAGTTACCAGTGTTGTATCCTCACACACAGTTACCAGTGTTGTATCCTCACAAACAGTTACCTCACACACAGTTACCAGTGTTGTATCCTCACACACAGTTACCAGTGTTGTAGCCTCACACACAGTTACCAGTGTTGTAGCCTCACACACAGTTACCAGTGTTGTATCCTCACACACAGTTACCAGTGTTGTATCCTCACACACAGTTACCAGTGTTGTAGCCTCACACACAGTTACCAGTGTTGTATCCTCACACACAGTTACCAGTGTTGTATCCTCACACACAGTTACCAGTGTTGTAGCCTCACACACAGTTACCAGTGTTGTAGCCTCACACACAGTTACCAGTGTTGTATCCTCACACACAGTTACCAGTGTTGTATCCTCACACACAGTTACCAGTGTTGTAGCCTCACACACAGTTACCAGTGTTGTATCCTCACACACAGTTACCAGTGTTGTATCCTCACACACAGTTACCAGTGTTGTATCCTCACCCACAGTTAGCAGTGTTGTAGCCTCACCCACAGTTACCAGTGTTGTAGCCTCACCCATAGTTACCAGTGTTGTAGCCTCACACACAGTTACCAGTGTTGTATCCTCACACACAGTTACCAGTGTTGTAGCCTCACACACAGTTACCAGTGTTGTATCCTCACACACAGTTACCAGTGTTGTATCCTCACACACAGTTACCAGTGTTGTATCCTCACACACAGTTACCAGTGTTGTAGCCTCACACACAATTACCAGTGTTGTATCCTCACACACAGTTACCAGTGTTGTAGCCTCACACACAGTTACCAGTGTTGTAGCCTCACACACAGTTACCAGTGTTGTAGCCTCACCCACAGTTACCAGTGTTGTAGCCTCACCCACAGTTACCAGTGTTGTAGCCTCACCCACAGTTACCAGTGTTGTATCCTCACACACAGTTACCAGTGTTGTAGCCTCACACACAGTTACCAGTGTTGTAGCCTCACACACAGTTACCAGTGTTGTAGCCTCACACACAGTTACCAGTGTTGTATCCTCACACACAGTTACCAGTGTTGTAGCCTCACACACAGTTACCAGTGTTGTAGCCTCACACACAGTTACCAGTGTTGTATCCTCACACACAGTTACCAGTGTTGTAGCCTCACCCACAGTTACCAGTGTTGTAGCCTCACCCACAGTTACCAGTGTTGTATCCTCACACACAGTTACCAGTGTTGTAGCCTCACACACAGTTACCAGTGTTGTAGCCTCACACACAGTTACCAGTGTTGTAGCCTCACCCACAGTTACCAGTGTTGTATCCTCACACACAGTTACCAGTGTTGTATCCTCACACACAGTTACCAGTGTTGTAGCCTCACACACAGTTACCAGTGTTGTATCCTCACACACAGTTACCAGTGTTGTAGCCTCACACACAGTTACCAGTGTTGTAGCCTCACCCACAGTTACCAGTGTTGTATCCTTACACACAGTTACCAGTGTTGTAGCCTCACACACAGTTACCAGTGTTGTAGCCTCACCCACAGTTATCAGTGTTGTAGCCTCACACACAGTTACCAGTGTTGTATCCTCACACACAGTTACCAGTGTTGTAGCCTCACACACAGTTACCAGTGTTGTAGCCTCACACACAGTTACCAGTGTTGTAGCCTCACACACAGTTACCAGTGTTGTAGCCTCACACACAGTTACCAGTGTTGTAGCCTCACACACAGTTACCAGTGTTGTATCCTCACACACAGTTACCAGTGTTGTAGCCTCACACACAGTTACCAGTGTTGTATCCTCACACACAGTTACCAGTGTTGTAGCCTCACTTACCAGTGTTGTATCACACAGTTACCAGTGTTGTATCCTCACACACAGTTACCAGTGTTGTATCCTCGCACACAGTTACCAGTGTTGTAGCCTCACACACAGTTACCAGTGTTGTATCCTCACACACAGTTACCAGTGTTGTATCCTCACACACAGTTACCAGTGTTGTATGTTGTATATCCTCACACACAGTTACCAGTGTTGTACCTCAGTTACCAGTGTTGTAGCCTCACACACAGTTACCAGTGTTGTAGCCTCACACACAGTTACCAGTGTTGTAGCCTCACACACAGTTACCAGTGTTGTATCCTCACACACAGTTACCAGTGTTGTATCCTCACACACAGTTACCAGTGTTGTAGCCTCACACACAGTTACCAGTGTTGTATCCTCACACACAGTTACCAGTGTTGTAGCCTCACACACAGTTACCAGTGTTGTAGCCTCACACACAGTTACCAGTGTTGTATCCTCACACACAGTTACCAGTGTTGTAGCCTCACCACACACACAGTTACCAGTGTTGTAGCCTCACACACAGTTACCAGTGTTGTAGCCTCACACACAGTTACCAGTGTTGTATCCTCACACACAGTTACCAGTGTTGTATCCTCACACACAGTTACCAGTGTTGTAGCCTCACACACAGTTACCAGTGTTGTATCCTCACACACAGTTACCAGTGTTGTATCCTCACACACAGTTACCAGTGTTGTAGCCTCACACACAGTTACCAGTGTTGTATCCTCACACACAGTTACCAGTGTTGTAGCCTCACCCACAGTTACCAGTGTTGTAGCCTCACACACAGTTACCAGTGTTGTAGCCTCACACACAGTTACCAGTGTTGTAGCCTCACTTACAGTGTTGTATCCTCACACACAGTTACCAGTGTTGTAGCCTCACACACAGTTACCAGTGTTGTATCCTCACACACAGTTACCAGTGTTGTACACACAGTTACCAGTCCTTACCAGTGTTGTAGCCTCACCCACAGTTACCAGTGTTGTAGCCTCACACACAGTTACCAGTGTTGTATCCTCACACACAGTTACCAGTGTTGTAGCCTCACACACAGTTACCAGTGTTGTAGCCTCACACACAGTTACCAGTGTTGTATCCTCACACACAGTTACCAGTGTTGTAGCCTCACACACAGTTACCAGTGTTGTAGCCTCACACACAGTTACCAGTGTTGTAGCCTCACACACAGTTACCAGTGTTGTATCCTCACACACAGTTACCAGTGTTGTAGCCTCACACACAGTTACCAGTGTTGTATCCTCACACACAGTTACCAGTGTTGTATCCTCACACACAGTTACCAGTGTTGTAGCCTCACACACAGTTACCAGTGTTGTAGCCTCACACACAGTTACCAGTGTTGTAGCCTCACACAGTTACCAGTGTTGTACCTCACACACAGTTACCAGTGTTGTAGCCTCACACACAGTTACCAGTGTTGTAGCCTCACACACAGTTACCCGTGTTGTACACACAGTTACCAGTGTTGTAGCCTCACACACAGTTACCAGTGTTGTAGCCTCACACACAGTTACCAGTGTTGTAGCCTCACACACAGTTACCAGTGTTGTAGCCTCACACACAGTTACCAGTGTTGTATCCTCACACACAGTTACCAGTGTTGTAGCCTCACACACAGTTACCAGTGTTGTATCCTCACACACAGTTACCAGTGTTGTACACACAGTTACCTCACACACAGTTACCAGTGTTGTATCCTCACACACAGTTACCAGTGTTGTATCCTCACACACAGTTACCAGTGTTGTAGCCTCACACACAGTTACCAGTGTTGTATCCTCACACACAGTTACCAGTGTTGTATCCTCACACACAGTTACCAGTGTTGTAGCCTCACACACAGTTACCAGTGTTGTATCCTCACACACAGTTACCAGTGTTGTATCCTCACACACAGTTACCAGTGTTGTAGTGTTGTAGCCTCACACACAGTTACCAGTGTTGTATCCTCACACACAGTTACCAGTGTTGTAGCCTCACACACAGTTACCAGTGTTGTAGCCTCACACACAGTTACCAGTGTTGTATCCTCACACACAGTTACCAGTGTTGTAGCCTCACACACAGTTACCAGTGTTGTATCCTCACACACAGTTACCAGTGTTGTATCCTCACACACAGTTACCTCACACACAGTTACCAGTGTTGTAGCCTCACACACAGTTACCAGTGTTGTATCCTCACACACAGTTACCAGTGTTGTATCCTCACACACAGTTACCAGTGTTGTAGCCTCACACACAGTTACCAGTGTTGTAGCCTCACACACAGTTACCAGTGTTGTATCCTCACACACAGTTACCAGTGTTGTAGCCTCACACACAGTTACCAGTGTTGTATCCTCACACACAGTTACCAGTGTTGTAGCCTCACACACAGTTACCAGTGTTGTATCCTCACACACAGTTACCAGTGTTGTAGCCTCACACACAGTTACCAGTGTTGTATCCTCACACACAGTTACCAGTGTTGTATCCTCACACACAGTTACCAGTGTTGTATCCTCACACACAGTTACCAGTGTTGTATCCTCACACACAGTTACCAGTGTTGTAGCCTCACACACAGTTACCAGTGTTGTAGCCTCACCCACAGTTACCAGTGTTGTATCCTCACACACAGTTACCAGTGTTGTAGCCTCACACACAGTTACCAGTGTTGTATCCTCACACACAGTTACCAGTGTTGTATCCTCACACACAGTTACCAGTGTTGTATCCTCACACACAGTTACCAGTGTTGTATCCTCACACACAGCCTCACACACAGGTACCAGGGGTGCATCCTCACACACAGTTACCAGTGTTGTAGCCTCACACACAGTTACCAGTGTTGTAGCCTCACACACAGTTACCAGTGTTGTATCCTCACACACAGTTACCAGTGTTGTAGCCTCACACACAGTTACAGTTACCAGTGTTGTAGCCTCACACACAGTTACCAGTGTTGTATCCTCACACACAGTTACCAGTGTTGTATCCTCACACACAGTTACCAGTGTTGTATCCTCACACACAGTTACCAGTGTTGTAGCCTCACACACAGTTACCAGTGTTGTATCCTCACACAGTTACCAGTGTTGTATCCTCACACACAGTTACCAGTGTTGTAGCCTCACACACAGTTACCAGTGTTGTAGCCTCACACACAGTTACCAGTGTTGTAGCCTCACACACAGTTACCAGTGTTGTATCCTCACACACAGTTACCAGTGTTGTATCCTCACACACAGTTACCAGTGTTGTATCCTCACACACAGTTACCAGTGTTGTAGCCTCACACACAGTTACCAGTGTTGTAGCCTCACACACAGTTACCAGTGTTGTAGCCTCACACACAGTTACCAGTGTTGTAGCCTCACCCACAGTTACCAGTGTTGTATCCTCACACACAGTTACCAGTGTTGTAGCCTCACACACAGTTACCAGTGTTGTAGCCTCACCCACAGTTACCAGTGTTGTAGCCTCACACACAGTTACCAGTGTTGTATCCTCACACACAGTTACCAGTGTTGTATCCTCACACACAGTTACCAGTGTTGTAGCCTCACACACAGTTACCAGTGTTGTATCCTCACACACAGTTACCAGTGTTGTAGCCTCACACACAGTTACCAGTGTTGTATCCTCACACACAGTTACCAGTGTTGTAGCCTCACACACAGTTACCAGTGTTGTATCCTCACACACAGTTACCAGTGTTGTAGCCTCACACACAGTTACCAGTGTTGTAGCCTCACTTATCCACACACAGTGTTGTAGCCTCACACACAGTTACACACACAGTTACCAGTGTTGTAGCCTCACACACAGTTACCAGTGTTGTATCCTCACACACAGTTACCAGTGTTGTAGCCTCACACACAGTTACCAGTGTTGTAGCCTCACCCACAGTTACCAGTGTTGTATCCTCACACACAGTTACCAGTGTTGTAGCCTCACACACAGTTACCAGTGTTGTATCCTCACACACAGTTACCAGTGTTGTATCCTCACACACAGTTACCAGTGTTGTATCCTCACACACAGTTACCAGTGTTGTACCAGTGTTGTAGCCTCACACACAGTTACCAGTGTTGTATCCTCACACACAGTTACCAGTCCTCACACACAGTTACCAGTGTTGTATCCTCACACACAGTTACCAGTGTTGTAGCCTCACACACAGTTACCAGTGTTGTAGTTACCAATGTTGTATCCTCACACACAGTTACCAGTGTTGTATCCTCACACACAGTTACCAGTGTTGTATCCTCACACACAGTTACCAGTGTTGTAGCCTCACACACAGTTACCAGTGTTGTAGCCTCACACACAGTTACCAGTGTTGTATCCTCACACACAGTTACCAGTGTTGTATCCTCACACACAGTTACCAGTGTTGTAGCCTCACACACAGTTACCAGTGTTGTATCCTCACACACAGTTACCAGTGTTGTATCCTCACACACAGTTACCAGTGTTGTATCCTCACACACAGTTACCAGTGTTGTAGTTACCAGTGTTGTAGCCTCACACACAGTTACCAGTGTTGTAGCCTCACACACAGTTACCAGTGTTGTATCCTCACACACAGTTACCAGTGTTGTAGCCTCACACACAGTTACCAGTGTTGTATCCTCACACACAGTTACCAGTGTTGTAGCCTCACACACAGTTACCAGTGTTGTAGCCTCACACACAGTTACCAGTGTTGTAGCCTCACACACAGTTACCAGTGTTGTAGCCTCACACACAGTTACCAGTGTTGTAGCCTCACACACAGTTACCAGTGTTGTATCCTCACACACAGTTACCAGTGTTGTAGTTACCAGTGTTGTAGCCTCACACACAGTTACCAGTGTTGTATCCTCACACACAGTTACCAGTGTTGTAGCCTCACACACAGTTACCAGTGTTGTATCCTCACACACAGTTACCAGTGTTGTATCCTCACACACAGTTACCAGTGTTGTAGCCTCACACACAGTTACCAGTGTTGTATCCTCACACACAGTTACCAGTGTTGTATCCTCACACACAGTTACCAGTGTTGTAGCCTCACACACAGTTACCAGTGTTGTATCCTCACCCACAGTTACCAGTGTTGTATCCTCACACACAGTTACCAGTGTTGTAGCCTCACACACAGTTACCAGTGTTGTATCCTCACACACAGTTACCAGTGTTGTAGCCTCACCCACAGTTACCAGTGTTGTATCCTCACACACAGTTACCAGTGTTGTAGCCTCACACACAGTTACCAGTGTTGTAGCCTCACACACAGTTACCAGTGTTGTAGCCTCACCCACAGTTACCAGTGTTGTATCCTCACACACAGTTACCAGTGTTGTAGCCTCACCCACAGTTACCAGTGTTGTATCCTCACACACAGTTACCAGTGTTGTATCCTCACACACAGTTACCAGTGTTGTAGCCTCACACACAGTTACCAGTGTTGTAGCCTCACACACAGTTACCAGTGGTGTAGCCTCACACACAGTTACCAGTGTTGTAGCCTCACACACAGTTACCAGTGTTGTAGCCTCACACACAGTTACCAGTGTTGTAGCCTCACACACAGTTACCAGTGTTGTAGCCTCACACACAGTTACCAGTGTTGTAGCCTCACACACAGTTACCAGTGTTGTATCCTCACACACAGTTACCAGTGTTGTATCCTCACACACAGTTACCAGTGTTGTATCCTCACACACAGTTACCAGTGTTGTATCCTCACACACAGTTACCAGTGTTGTATCCTCACACACAGTTACCAGTGTTGTATCCTCACACACAGTTACCAGTGTTGTATCCTCACACACAGTTACCAGTGTTGTATCCTCACACACAGTTACCAGTGTTGTCGCCTCACACACAGTTTCGTGTACACTCGACGTCCCAACATGGTCGCTTTTGTTGAATTATTTTTGGACGACAGGACGCCGGACAATTTGCTTGAACTGCTGACTACACCTCGCGGATGAGAAGAGACAGGCAAGGGCAAGGAGAAGGTGTTGTTGTGTGCTTCTCTAAAAGTGTACATGCCCAGCACATTGATGTTGCCACCCCTACTCACCTAGAAATGTTCTTCCAGTGGTACATAAACACTAGTACCTCTGTACTAGTATGTGCAATGTACAGACCTCAGTGGCAACATGCAGACCCTATCAGCTTCCTAATGGAAAATGTGGACTCCCATCTGCTCAAACACAACTGTCAACACAATTGTTGGTGACCTCAACCAGCACCTTATACAGAGGGACTTTGATGACCTTCTTGCAGTATTTGACATGAGAAACTGTGTTGATTTCCCTACTCACATCTCTGGCTCCTCCCTTGACCCAGTAGTGAGTGATCTGGCAGAAGGTATAGTCACTTATCAACCCCTCAGCTATGTTGGATCATCTGACCACAAAGCTGTTTTTACGACACTTAAGATCCCAACTTAAGGAGTCCACACGTACAACCTGTCTGTGAGAAAAAGGAAACTGACCAGCACTATGCTCTGATCTCACCACCTCCATGGTGATGTTGACAACCAAGTGAAAGCCTTCACTGGACACATCCTTCATCTACAACAAGAGTACATCCCTCACCGGCAGTATGTGACGAGGCCTACAGTTCAGCCTTTGTTTGGCTTTCGTTGTAGAGAGGCTGTTACTGCTAAGTACAAGGCATGGCAAAGGTATAAGAAACATCCTACCACCTATAACAGGAACTTGCACAGGCAAGTCCGTAGGCACATGGGTGATGTTCAAAAGTGGGTCATCTATAACTGGGAGGCAGAAACAGAAAGTTAGCATCAGGTAGGGTAGGCTCCAAAACCTGGTGGTCCCTGGTCAAGGACAGACAAGGTTATCTGCCTGATGAACTCATTCCACCTCTAAATCGACAGGATGGGACCACCTCTACTAGTAGTCAAGAGAAGGCAGATCTCTTTGCTGAACACTTTGCTACCAAAATGCAAGTTCCTGATCCAGCAAGGTACCCTCCTTGGCTAGCTGCAAGAACTGTGTCAAAACTGTCAGTGGTGACAATAAGGCAGGAGGAGGTGCATTTTCTTAAATCGCTGGACCAAAAAAAAGGCTGTGGGCCCAGATAAGTTGAGCCAAAGATTGCTGAGTAGGTATGCAGACTAACTAGCAGCACCTCTAACTCGCATCTTTCAGCACTGCCTAGTACAGTGTAAATAGCCCTCTCTGTGGAAAGAGGCAAATGTAGTCCCTGTTCACAAAAAAAAGAGCAGAGCAGAAATCAGCAACTACAGACCAGTGTCACTCTGGTCAATAACTGGCATGATCCGTGTCACTCCTGTCAATAACTGGCATGAATTGTATCACTCTTGTCAACAACTGGCATGACCCGTGTCACTCCTGTCAATCACTGGCAAGATCCTTGAGATAATAATCTCATGGCAAATGACATTTTTTTTTTTGACTACCACTCACTACTTTGTGACCGTCAATATGGCTTCAGGAAAGGTTACTCTGCTGCTGATCTGTTGTTAAACCTCTCCACTAAGTGGCACCAGTCACTGGATGAATCCAAAGTCAGCTGTGTGGTAGCACTGGACATTGCTGGTGCTTTCGACCGAGTGTGGCACCAGGGCCTCTTGACAAAACTGCAAGCGCTGGGAGTCTCTGTCTCTGCACTTCGTCTGCTCAGTGATTACCTTCAAGGTAGATCTCTAAGTGTAGTTCTCAATGGGACAGTCAACAAGACGTAGTATTGGTGCAAGTGTTCCACAGGGAAGTGTGCTTTGACCATTGTTATGGAATGTCTACTTCAATGACCTTCAACTCATCCCAGAATCCCATGCATATGCAGACGACTGTACTCTGACATTTACTTACGCAAGAGAGGAAATGTCAGCTGTTCTAAGGTACATCAATCACCAGCTTGCAGCTTTATCATCCTGGAGTAAACGATGGCAGGTAACATTTGCTGCTGAGAAAACACAAATGATGATGGTTTCTAAACACCATGATGGTAATGCTGGAGCAGTGGTAAGAATGGTAGTATCTAGGCACCATGATGGTAATGCTAGAGCAGTGGTAAAAATAATGGGACAGGCACCATGATGGTAATGCTGGAGCAGTGGTAAGAATGATAGTATCTAGGCACCATGATGATAATGCTAGAGCAGTGGTAAAAATGATGGGACAGGCACTATGATGGTAATGCTGGAGCAGTGATAAGAATGAATGGGAGAGTGTTGCTACCCGAGAACAAAGCTGATATCCTTGGGGTGAAATTCGACTCTAAACTGACCATAAAGAACCATGTTATAAACCTTGCAAACAAAGCGGCCAGGAAGCTTGCAGCACTTCGATGTATCTTGCATCTCATCGACAGTACAAGTTGCAAGATTCTGTATGAGGCACAAGTACACTCACACCTTGAGTATGCTCCACTTTCTTGGATTGCCTGCTCCCTAGCCCCCTCTCATCTGCGATTTCTTGACAGAGTAGAGATCAGAGCAAGACGACTCATCTCTCGCCTGGACCCAGCCAGGATAGATTTGTCATTTCAGCAGAGCCTTCAACACAGGAGGGATGTGCGTGGCCTTACTGTTATATGCAAGACCAACATTGTCAAAGTACCACACTTGGCTCCACTCTGAGGACTGAGAGAAATGAGCTTCTACACCACAAGACGGGCAACCAACATTATTTTGGCTGTAAACTTCTCCAGAACATCACTTCATTCGAGATTATTTATTCCCAAGATGACTTGAGTCTGGAACATGTTCGTACAACATAATATCAACGAAAAAAAGTCAGCTGATCAAATGAATTTCTGGCTCACAGATGGCTCCAACTTCATCCTGTTCCCTACTTGTTTCATAACAAA
>NC_091302.1:1620287-1640583 GCF_038502225.1 Cherax quadricarinatus | reverse complement strand
CAGTTTGGAGACTTGAGGTGTCTTCCATGGATGACACTATTTTTTTTTTTTTATTCGCCGGTATTCTCCCGGCCCGGGTCTTTTCCAAGTAGTGGTGACCCGGCCTTGGCTCCCTCTTTAGGGAGTGTCTGAGACCTAAGTCTTCCATGGGAGGAGGTACAAGTACCTCCTCATCTTTGGGACCAAGTGTCCCCAGGCCTAGCCACATTCCCCGCCCTCACGGGGCTCGTAGGAAGAAGCTAGGCCTCTGGTCTGCCATCTACCCCGCCTCAAAGGGGCTCGTGGGGATGGCAGTCTTATGAGCTGCAGATGGTAGCAAGCTCAGACTCTGTGATGACACTATGTTGTGCTTATATATCTGTCGACGCCAGATATGAGGATGAGAAACAGGATGGGGGTGAGTACTGTGCCTTGTGGAACACAGCTTATCACTGACTTTATTAACTATTACTCTTTGTGCTCTACATGTTAGTAAGTTACAGATCCATCTACCAACTTTTCCTGTTATTCCTTTGTCACGCATTTTGTGCGCTATTACACCATGGTCACACTTGTCGAAGACTTTCTTACACCTGCTGCCTCTGTTCACCTATCAGTAAACAGGTACCTGGGTGTTAGTTACCTTATACCTGTTGTCACTGTTCACCCAGCAGCAAATAGATACCTGGCCGTTAGTCACCTTACACCTGCTGTCACTGTTCACCTAGCAGTAAGTAGGTACCTGGGTGTTAGTCGACTGCTCTGAGTGGCATCCAGGGCTATAAAAGCGACTTTTAATACCATTTAAGTTCGCTTCCAGAGATAGATAAAGAGAGAGAGAGAGAGAGAGAGAGAGAGAGAGAGAGAGAGAGAGAGAGAGAGAGAGAGAGAGAGAGAGAGAGAGAGAGAGAGAGAGAGAGAGAGAGAGAGAGAGAGAGAGAGAGAGAGAGAGAGAGATAAACCAGCATATCTTCTCAGGCCAGTTATACTCTCAGATTACAATGAGAGAGAGGCTTGCTTTTAGCATAAATTGAGATAGGAAGAAGGTAAGATGAGGCACTTAAGACGGAACATGCTCCTTGAGGTGTGACTTAGCGTGTTCCTTGATGTTCCTTGTTATAAGGCGACGCCTTTGATAGCGTCTTGGGAGGGGTTGTCAAGGAACCCCCCGGGGGGGGGGAGGTTAAACATTGCAAGGAGATACTGTTTGTAGGAGAAGCTTTCTGAGACGACGTTTCGTTCTACCTACCCGGTGTTGTGGATTTCTACTCAGTGTCGTGGTTACCTGCCCAGTTCTGTGGGTACCTACAAAGTATTGTGGATACCTACCTAGCTAGTGCGTTGGGTACCTACCCATTGCTGTGGGTACCCACCAAGTGCTGTGGGGACCCACCCAGTGTTGTGAGGATCCACCACAGTGTTGTTAGGACCCACCCAATGCTGTGAGGACCCACCCAGTGCTGTGGGGACCCACCCAGTGCTGTGAGGACCCACCCAGTGCTGTGAGGATCCACCACAGTGCTGTAAGGACCCAACCAGTGCTGTGGGGACCCACCCAGTGCTGTGAGGATCCACCACAGTGCTGTAAGGACCCACCCAGTGCTGTGAGGACCCACCACAGTGTTGTAAGCACCCACCCAGTGCTGTAAGGACCCACCCAGTGCTGTGAGGACCCACCCAGTGCTGTGAGGATCCACCACAATGCTGTAAGGACCCACCCAGTGCTGTGGGGACCCACCCAGTGCTGTGAGGACCCACCCAGTGCTGTGAGGACCCACCACAGTGTTGTAAGGACCCACCCAGTGCTGTGAGGACCCACCCAGTGCTGTGAGGATCCACCACAGTGCTGTAAGGACCCACCCAGTGCTGTGGGGACCCACCAAGTGCTGTGAGGACCCACCCAGTGCTGTGAGGGCCCACCACAGTGTTGTAAGGATCCACCAATGTTGTAAGGACCCACCCAGTGCTGTGAGGACCCACCCAGTGCTGTGAGGATCCACCACAGTGCTGTAAGGACCCACCACAGTGTTGTGAGGACCCACCACAGTGTTGTGAGGACCCACCACAGTGTTGTAAGGACCCACCCAGTGCTGTGGGGACCCACCCAGTGCTGTGAGGACCCACCCAGTGCTGTGAGGACCCACCACAGTGTTGTAAAGACCCACCCAGTGCTGTGAGGACCCACCCAGTGCTGTGAGGATCCACCACAGTGCTGTAAGGACCCACCCAGTGCTGTAAGGACCCACCAAGTGCTGTGAGGACCCACCCAGTGCTGTGAGGGCCCACCACAGTGTTGTAAGGATCCACCAATGTTGTAAGGACCCACTACAGTGTTGTGAGGACCCACCACAGTGTTGTGAGGACCCACCACAGTGTTGTAAGGACCCACTACAGTGTTGTGAGGACCCACCACAGTGTTGTGAGGACCCACCACAGTGTTGTAAGGACCCACCACAGTGTTGTGAGGACCCACCACAGTGTTGTAAGGACCCACTACAGTGTTGTGAGGACCCACCACAGTGTTGTGAGGACCCACCACAGTGTTGTGAGGACCCACCACAGTGTTGTAAGGACCCACCCAGTGCTGTGAGGACCCACCCAGTGCTGTGAGGACCCACCACAGTGCTGTGAGGACCCACCACAGTGTTGTGAGGACCCACCACAGTGTTGTGAGGACCCACCACAGTGTTGTAAGGACCCACCCAGTGCTGTGGAGACCCAACCAGTGCTGTGAGGACCCACCACAGTGTTGTGAGGACCCACCACAGTGTTGTGAGGACCCACCACAGTGTTGTGGGGACCCACCACAGTGTTGTAAGAACCCACCCAGTGCTGTGAGGACCCACCACAGTGTTGTAAGGACCCACCCAGTGCTGTGGGGACCCACCACAGTGTTGTGAGGACCCACCACAGTGTTGTAAGGACCCACCCAGTGCTGTGAGGACCCACCCAGTGCTGTGAGGATCCACCACAGTGCTGTGAGGACCCACCACAGTGCTGTGAGGACCCACCACAGAGTTGTGAGGACCCACCACAGTGTTGTAAGGACCCACCCAGTGCTGTGGGGACCCACCCAGTGCTGTGAGAACCTACCCAGTGCTGTGAGGACCCACCACAGTGTTGTGAGGACCCACCACAGTGTTGTGAGGACCCACCACAGTGTTGTAAGGACCCACCCAGTGCTGTGGAGACCCAACCAGTGCTGTGAGGACCCACCCAGTGCTGTGAGGACCCACCACAGTGTTGTGAGGGCCCACCACAGTGTTGTGGGGACCCACCACAGTGTTGTAAGAACCCACCCAGTGCTGTGAGGACCCACCACAGTGTTGTAAGGACCCACCCAGTGCTGTGGGGACCCACCACAGTGTTGTAAGGACCCACCCAGTGCTGTGAGGACCCACCCAGTGCTGTGAGGACCCACCACAGTGTTGTGAGGGCCCACCACAGTGTTGTGGGGACCCACCACAGTGTTGTAAGAACCCACCCAGTGCTGTGAGGACCCACCACAGTGTTGTAAGGACCCACCCAGTGCTGTGGGGACCCACCACAGTGTTGTGAGGACCCACCACAGTGTTGTAAGGACCCACCCAGTGCTGTGAGGACCCACCCAGTGTTGTGAGGACCCACCCAGTGCTGTGGGGACCCACCACAGTGTTGTGAGGACCCACCACAGTGTTGTAAGGACCCACCCAGTGCTGTGGGGACCCACCACAGTGTTATAAGGACCCACCCAGTGTTGTGAGGACCCACCACAGTGTTGTAAGGACCCACCACAGTGCTGTGAGGACCCACCCAGTGCTGTGAGGACCCACCACAGTGTTGTAAGGACCCAGTGTTGTGAGGACCCACCCAGTGTGATATTCACAAGAACCAGTTCCACACTGCTTGCTTCTGAACACTGCCTCACAGACACTTTAAAATCCATTAGTCTTAACATATCAAGATTTCTCAATATACGACGCATTGAAGTATTAATATTTTCTTACGAAAACAAAAGGAACAATACAATTCTTTTATGCAAACTTAAAAATACTTTCAATTCTACACCAAAGTTTTGAATGCAGTTGACAAAGTATAAAAAAACTTTATTCCTACAAATTTAAAATATAAAATAGCAGAAAGTAACGTCTCGAATTTTGTTTTTAAGTAATAAAAGAATGAGAGAAGACTCGCATGAAGATAAAAGTTGTAAACAGCAGAGAAAATATTGGAGGTGACACATAAACACCAGGGTGACTCTTTACTGCTGTACTCTCCCTGATACCAGACTTGACTGTTGGCTTCTGTCCATGATACCAGACTTAACTGTTGGCTTCTGTCCATGATACCAGACTTAACTGCTGGCTTCTGTCCATGATACCAGACTTAACTGCTGGCTTCTGTCCATGATATCAGACTTAACTGTTGGCTTCTGTCCATGATACCAGACTTAACTGTTGGCTTCTGTCCATGATACCAGACTTAACTGCTGGCTTCTGTCCATGATACCAGACTTAACTGTTGGCTTCTGTCCATGATACCAGACTTGACTGTTGGCTTCTGTCCATGATACCAGACTTAACTGTTGGCTTCTGTCCATGATACCAGACTTAACTGCTGGCTTCTGTCCATGATACCAGACTTAACTGTTGGCTTCTGTCCATGATACCAGACTTAACTGCTGGCTTCTGTCCATGATACCAGACTTAACTGCTGGCTTCTGTCCATGATACCAGACTTAACTGTTGGCTTCTGTCCATGATACCAGACTTAACTGCTGGCTTCTGTCCATGATACCAGACTTAACTGTTGGCTTCTGTCCATGATACCAGACTTAACTGCTGGCTTCTGTCCATGATACCAGACTTAACTGCTGGCTTCTGTCCATGATACCAGACTTAACTGTTGGCTTCTGTCCATGATACCAGACTTAACTGTTGGCTTCTGTCCATGATACCAGACTTAACTGCTGGCTTCTGTCCATGATACCAGACTTAACTGTTGGCTTCTGTCCATGATAGCAGACTTAACTGTTGGCTTCTGTCCATGATACCAGACTTAACTGCTGGCTTCTGTCCATGATACCAGACTTAACTGTTGGCTTCTGTCCATGATACCAGACTTAACTGCTGGCTTCTGTCCATGATACCAGACTTAACTGCTGGCTTCTGTCCATGATACCAGACTTAACTGTTGGCTTCTGTCCATGATACCAGACTTAACTGTTGGCTTCTGTCCATGATACCAGACTTAACTGCTGGCTTCTGTCCATGATACCAGACTTAACTGTTGGCTTCTGTCCATGATACCAGACTTAACTGCTGGCTTCTGTCCATGATACCAGACTTAACTGTTGGCTTCTGTCCATGATACCAGACTTAACTGCTGGCTTCTGTCCATGATACCAGACTTAACTGCTGGCTTCTGTCCATGATACCAGACTTAACTGTTGGCTTCTGTCCATGATACCAGACTTAACTGTTGGCTTCTGTCCATGATACCAGACTTAACTGCTGGCTTCTGTCCATGATACCAGACTTAACTGTTGGCTTCTGTCCATGATACCAGACTTAACTGTTGGCTTCTGTCCATGATACCAGACTTAACTGCTGGCTTCTGTCCATGATACCAGACTTAACTGTTGGCTTCTGTCCATGATACCAGACTTAACTGCTGGCTTCTGTCCATGATACCAGACTTAACTGTTGGCTTCTGTCCATGATACCAGACTTAACTGCTGGCTTCTGTCCATGATACCAGACTTAACTGTTGGCTTCTGTCCATGATACCAGACTTAACTGCTGGCTTCTGTCCATGATACCAGACTTAACTGCTGGCTTCTGTCCATGATACCAGACTTAACTGTTGGCTTCTGTCCATGATACCAGACTTAACTGTTGGCTTCTGTCCATGATACCAGACTTAACTGCTGGCTTCTGTCCATGATACCAGACTTAACTGTTGGCTTCTGTCCATGATACCAGACTTAACTGTTGGCTTCTGTCCATGATACCAGACTTAACTGCTGGCTTCTGTCCATGATACCAGACTTAACTGTTGGCTTCTGTCCATGATACCAGACTTAACTGCTGGCTTCTGTCCATGATACCAGACTTAACTGCTGGCTTCTGTCCATGATACCAGACTTAACTGCTGGCTTCTGTACATGATACCAGACTTAACTGTTGGCTTCTGTCCATGATACTAGACTTAACTGTTGGCTTCTGTCCATGATACCAGACTTAACTGTTGGCTTCTGTCCATGATACCAGACTTAACTGCTGGCTTCTGTCCATGATACCAGACTTAACTGTTGGCTTCTGTCCATGATACCAGACTTAACTGCTGGCTTCTGTCCATGATACCAGACTTAACTGCTGGCTTCTGTCCATGATACCAGACGTAACTGCTGGCTTCTGTCCATGATACCAGACTTAACTGCTGGCTTCTGTCCATGATACCAGACTTAACTGTTGGCTTCTGTCCATGATACCAGACTTAACTGTTGGCTTCTGTCCATGATACCAGACTTAACTGTTGGCTTCTGTCCATGATACCAGACTTAACTGCTGGCTTCTGTCCATGATACCAGACTTAACTGCTGGCTTCTGTCCATGATACCAGACTTAACTGTTGGCTTCTGTCCATGATACCAGACTTAACTGTTGGCTTCTGTCCATGATACCAGACTTAACTCCTGGCTTCTGTCCATGATACCAGACTTAACTGCTGGCTTCTGTCCATGATACCAGACTTAACTGCTGGCTTCTGTCCATGATACCAGACTTAACTGCTGGCTTCTGTCCATGATACCAGACTTAACTGCTGGCTTCTGTCCATGATACCAGACTTAACTGTTGGCTTCTGTCCATGATACCAGACTTAACTGCTGGCTTCTGTCCATGATACCAGACTAAACTGCTGGCTTCTGTCCATGATACCAATCTTTACTGAGGCTTCTGTCCATGATACCAATCTTTACTGAGGCTTCTGTCCATGATACCAATCTTTACTGAGGCTTCTGTCCATGATACCAAGCTTTACTGAGGCTTCTGTCCATGATACCAAGCTTTACTGAGGCTTCTGCCCATGATACCAAGCTTTACTGAGGCTTCTGTCCATGATACCAAGCTTTACTGAGGCTTCTGCCCATGATAACAATCTTTACTGAGGCTTCTGTCCATGATACCAAGCTTTACTGAGGCTTTTGTCCATGATAGCAATCTTTACTGAGGCTTCTGTCCATGATACCAAGCTTTACTGAGGCTTCTGTCCATGATACCAAGCTTTACTGAGGATTCTGTCTATGATACCAAGCTTTACTGAGGATTATGTCCACGATACCAAGCTTTACTGAGGCTTCTGTCCATGATACCAAGCTTTACTGAGGCTTCTGTCCATGATACCAAGCTTTACTGAGGCTTCTGTCCATGATACCAAGCTTTACCAAAGCTTCTGTCCATGATACCAAGCTTTACCGAAGCTTCTGTCCATGATACCAAGCTTTACTGAGGCTTCTGTCCATGATACCAAGCTTTACTGAGGCTTCTGTCCATGATACCAAGCTTTACCGAAGCTTCTGTCCATGATACCAAGCTTTTCCGAAGCTTCTGTCCATGATACCAAGCTTTACTGAGGCTTCTGTCCATGATACCAATCTTTACTGAGGCTTCTGTCCATGATACCAAGCTTTACTGAGGCTTCTGTCCATGATACCAAGCTTTACTGAGGATTCTGTCCATGATACCAAGCTTTACTGAGGATTCTGTCCACGATACCAAGCTTTACTGAGGCTTCTGTCCATGATACCAAGCTTTACCGAAGCTTCTGTCCATGATACCAAGCTTTACTGAGGCTTCTGTCCATGATACCAAGCTTTACTGAGGCTTCTGTCCATGATACCAAGCTTTACCGAAGCTTCTGTCCATGATACCAAGCTTTACCGAAGCTTCTGTCCATGATACCAAGCTTTACTGAGGCTTCTGTCCATGATACCAAGCTTTACTGAGGCTTCTGTCCATGATACCAAGCTTTACCGAAGCTTCTGTCCATGATACCAAGCTTTACTGAGGCTTCTGTCCATGATACCAAGCTTTACCGAAGCTTCTGTCCATAATACCAAGCTTTACTGAGGCTTCTGTCCATGATACCAAGCTTTACTGAGGCTTCTGTCCATGATACCAAGCTTTACCGAAGCTTCTGTCCATGATACCAAGCTTTACTGAGGCTTCTGTCCATGATACCAAGCTTTACTGAGGCTTCTGTCCATGATACCAAGCTTTACCGAAGCTTCTGTCCATGATACCAAGCTTTACTGAGGCTTCTGTCCATGATACCAAGCTTTACTGAGGCTTCTGTCCATGATACCAAGCTTTACCGAAGCTTCTGTCCATGATACCAAGCTTTACCGAAGCTTCTGTCCATGATACCAAGCTTTACTGAGGCTTCTGTCCATGATACCAAGCTTTATTGAGGCTTCTGTCCATGATACCAAGCTTTACCGAAGCTTCTGTCCATGATACCAAGCTTTACTGAGGCTTCTGTCCATGATACCAAGCTTTACCGAAGCTTCTGTCCATAATACCAAGCTTTACTGAGGCTTCTGTCCATGATACCAAGCTTTACTGAGGCTTCTGTCCATGATACCAAGCTTTACCGAAGCTTCTGTCCATGATACCAAGCTTTACTGAGGCTTCTGTCCATGATACCAAGCTTTACTGAGGCTTCTTTCCATGATACCAAGCTTTACCGAAGCTTCTGTCCATGATACCAAGCTTTACTGAGGCTTCTGTCCATGATACCAAGCTTTACTGAGGCTTCTGTCCATGATACCAAGCTTTACCGAAGCTTCTGTCCATGATACCAAGCTTTACCGAAGCTTCTGTCCATGATACCAAGCTTTACTGAGGCTTCTGTCCATGATACCAAGCTTTACTGAGGCTTCTGTCCATGATACCAAGCTTTACCGAAGGTTCTGTCCATGATACCAAGCTTTACTGAGGCTTCTGTCCATGATACCAAGCTTTACCGAAGCTTCTGTCCATGATACCAAGCTTTACCGAAGCTTCTGTCCATAATACCAAGCTTTACTGAGGCTTCTGTCCATGATACCAAGCTTTACCGAAGCTTCTGTCCATGATACCAAGCTTTACTGAGGCTTCTGGCCATGATACCAAGCTTTACTGAGGCTTCTGTCCATGATACCAAGCTTTACTGAGGCTTCTGTCCATGATACCAAGCTTTACCGAAGCTTCTGTCCATGATACCAAGCTTTACTGAGGCTTCTGTCCATGATACCAAGCTTTACTGAGGCTTCTGTCCATGATACCAAGCTTTACCGAAGCTTCTGTCCATGATACCAAGCTTTACTGAGGCTTCTGTCCATGATACCAAGCTTTACTGAGGCTTCTGTCCATGATACCAAGCTTTACCGAAGCTTCTGTCCATGATACCAAGCTTTACTGAGGCTTCTGTCCATGATACCAAGCTTTACTGAGGCTTCTGTCCATGATACCAAGCTTTACCGAAGCTTCTGTCCATGATACCAAGCTTTACTGAGGCTTCTGTCCATGATACCAAGCTTTACCGAAGCTTCTGTCCATGATACCAAGCTTTACTGAGGCTTCTGTCCATGATACCAAGCTTTACTGAGGCTTCTGTCCATGATACTAAGCTTTACCGAAGCTTCTGTCCATGATACCAAGCTTTACTGAGGCTTCTGTCCATGATACCAAGCTTTACCGAAGCTTCTGTCCATGATACCAAGCTTTACTGAGGCTTCTGTCCATGATACCAAGCTTTACTGAGGATTCTGTCCATGATACCAAGCTTTACCGAAGCTTCTGTCCATGATACCAAGCTTTACTGAGGCTTCTGTCCATGATACCAAGCTTTACTGAGGCTTCTGTCCATGATACCAAGCTTTACCGAAGCTTCTGTCCATGATACCAAGCTTTACTGAGGCTTCTGTCCATGATACCAAGCTTTACCGAAGCTTCTGTCCATGATACCAAGCTTTACTGAGGCTTCTGTCCATGATACCAAGCTTTACTGAGGATTCTGTCCATGATACCAAGCTTTACCGAAGCTTCTGTCCATGATACCAAGCTTTACTGAGGCTTCTGTCCATGATACCAAGCTTTACTGAGGATTCTGTCCATGATACCAAGCTTTACCGAAGCTTCTGTCCATGATACCAAGCTTTACTGAGGCTTCTGTCCATGATACCAAGCTTTACTGAGGCTTCTGTCCATGATACCAAGCTTTACTGAGGATTCTGTCCATGATACCAAGCTTTACCGAAGCTTCTGTCCATGATACCAAGCTTTACTGAGGCTTCTGTCCATGATACCAAGCTTTACTGAGGCTTCTGTCCATGATACCAAGCTTTACCGAAGCTTCTGTCCATGATACCAAGCTTTACTGAGGCTTCTGTCCATGATACCAAGCTTTACCGAAGCTTCTGTCCATGATACCAAGCTTTACTGAGGCTTCTGTCCATGATACCAAGCTTTACTGAGGATTCTGCCCATGATACCAAGCTTTACCGAAGCTTCTGTCCATGATACCAAGCTTTACTGAGGCTTCTGTCCATGATACCAAGCTTTACTGAGGATTCTGTCCATGATACCAAGCTTTACCGAAGCTTCTGTCCATGATACCAAGCTTTACCGAAGCTTCTGTCCATGATACCAAGCTTTACTGAGGCTTCTGTCCATGATACCAAGCTTTACTGAGGATTCTGTCCATGATACCAAGCTTTACCGAAGCTTCTGTCCATGATACCAAGCTTTACTGAGGATTCTGTCCATGATACCAAGCTTTACCGAAGCTTCTGTCCATGATACCAAGCTTTACTGAGGCTTCTGTCCATAATACCAAGCTTTACTGAGGCTTCTGTCCATGATACCAAGCTTTACCGAAGCTTCTGTCCATAATACCAAGCTTTACTGAGGCTTCTGTCCATGATACCAAGCTTTACTGAGGATTCTGTCCATGATACCAAGCTTTACCGAAGCTTCTGTCCATGATACCAAGCTTTACCGAAGCTTCTGTCCATGATACCAAGCTTTACTGAGGCTTCTGTCCATGATACCAAGCTTTACTGAGGATTCTGTCCATGATACCAAGCTTTACCGAAGCTTCTGTCCATGATACCAAGCTTTACTGAGGATTCTGTCCATGATACCAAGCTTTACCGAAGCTTCTGTCCATGATACCAAGCTTTACTGAGGCTTCTGTCCATAATACCAAGCTTTACTGAGGCTTCTGTCCATGATACCAAGCTTTACCGAAGCTTCTGTCCATAATACCAAGCTTTACTGAGGCTTCTGTCCATGATACCAAGCTTTACTGAGGCTTCTGTCCATGATACCAAGCTTTACCGAAGCTTCTGTCCATAATACCAAGCTTTACTGAGGCTTCTGTCCATGATACCAAGCTTTACTGAGGCTTCTGTCCATGATACCAAGCTTTACCGAAGCTTCTGTCCATAATACCAAGCTTTACTGAGGCTTCTGTCCATGATACCAAGCTTTACCGAAGCTTCTGTCCATGATACCAAGCTTTACTGAGGCTTCTGTCCATGATTACTACACTGTCTGTCTAAATCTTTTTTTCGAGTTCATTCTTCACAGAAAATAAGTTTGACAGGAAGGTTGACATAATGGTTGACAGGAAGGTTGACTGGTTGGCTGACAGGATGACTGACTGAATGGATGAGTGGATGGTTGACTGGATAGTTGACAGGATAGTTGACAGGGAAGTTGACAGGATGTTTGACAGGAAGGTTGACAGGATGGTTGACTGGATGGTTGACTGGTTGGTTGACAGGATGATTGACAGGATAGTTGACAGGAAAGTTGACAGGAAGGTTGACAGGATGGTTGACAGGATGGTTGACAGAATGGTTAACTGGTTGGTTGACAGGATGGTTGACAGGAGGGTTGACAGGATGGTTGACAGAAAAGTTGAGAGGATGTTTGACAGGAAGGTTGACAGGTTGGTTGACAGGATGATTGACTGGTTGGTTGACAGAATGGTTGACTGGTTGGTTGACAGGATGTTTGACAGGAAGGTTGACAGGATGGTTGACAGGAAAGTTGACAGGATGGTTGACAGGATGTTTGACAGGAAGGTTGACAGGATGGTTGACAGGATGATTGACTGGTTGGTTTGACTGGTTGGTTGACAGGATGGTTGACATGATGGTTGACAGGATGATTGACTGGTTGGTTTGACTGGTTGGTTTGACTGGTTGGTTGACAGGATGGTTGACAGGATGGTTGACAGGATGATTGACTGGTTGGTTTGACTGGTTGGTTGACAGGATGGTTGACATGATGGTTGACAGGATGATTGACTGGTTGGTTTGACTGGTTGGTTTGACTGGTTGGTTGACAGGATGGTTGACAGGATGGTTGACAGGATGATTGACTGGTTGGTTTGACTGGTTGGTTGACAGGATGGTTGACATGATGGTTGACAGGATGATTGACTGGTTGGTTTGACTGGTTGGTTTGACTGGTTGGTTGACAGGATGGTTGACAGGATGGTTGATTAGTTTTAAAGTATTCTTGTGTGGTGGTGAGGTCAGGTGCACCCTTAATAACACTCGTGCAGCAGACAGACTTAAGGTGATTTAGGTACCTTAATAACACTCGTGCAGCAGACAGACTTAAGGTGATTTAGGTACCTTAATAACACTCGTGCAGCAGACAGACTTAAGGTGATTTAGGTACCTTAATAACACTCGTGCAGCAGACAGACTTAAGGTGATTTAGGTACCTTAATAACACTCGTGCAGCAGACAGACTTAAGGTGATTTAGGTACCTTAATAACACTCGTGCAGCAGACAGACTTAAGGTGATTTAGGTACCTTAATAACACTCGTGCAGCAGACAGACTTAAGGTGATTTAGGTACCTTAATAACACTCGTGCAGCAGACAGACTTAAGGTGATTTAGGTACCTTAATAACACTCGTGCAGCAGACAGACTTAAGGTGATTTAGGTACCTTAATAACACTCGTGCAGCAGACAGACTTAAGGTGATTTAGGTACCTTAATAACACTCGTGCAGCAGACAGACTTAAGGTGATTTAGGTACCTTAATAACACTCGTGCAGCAGACAGACTTAAGGTGATTTAGGTACCTTAATAACACTCGTGCAGCAGACAGACTTAAGGTGATTTAGGTACCTTAATAACACTCGTGCAGCAGACAGACTTAAGGTGATTTAGGTACCTTAATAACACTCGTGCAGCAGACAGACTTAAGGTGATTTAGGTACCTTAATAACACTCGTGCAGCAGACAGACTTAAGGTGATTTAGGTACCTTAATAACACTCGTGCAGCAGACAGACTTAAGGTGATTTAGGTACCTTAATAACACTCGTGCAGCAGACAGACTTAAGGTGATTTAGGTACCTTAATAACACTCGTGCAGCAGACAGACTTAAGGTGATTTAGGTACCTTAATAACACTCGTGCAGCAGACAGACTTAAGGTGATTTAGGTACCTTAATAACACTCGTGCAGCAGACAGACTTAAGGTGATTTAGGTACCTTAATAACACTCGTGCAGCAGACAGACTTAAGGTGATTTAGGTACCTTAATAACACTCGTGCAGCAGACAGACTTAAGGTGATTTAGGTACCTTAATAACACTCGTGCAGCAGACAGACTTAAGGTGATTTAGGTACCTTAATAACACTCGTGCAGCAGACAGACTTAAGGTGATTTAGGTACCTTAATAACACTCGTGCAGCAGACAGACTTAAGGTGATTTAGGTACCTTAATAACACTCGTGCAGCAGACAGACTTAAGGTGATTTAGGTACCTTAATAACACTCGTGCAGCAGACAGACTTAAGGTGATTTAGGTACCTTAATAACACTCGTGCAGCAGACAGACTTAAGGTGATTTAGGTACCTTAATAACACTCGTGCAGCAGACAGACTTAAGGTGATTTAGGTACCTTAATAACACTCGTGCAGCAGACAGACTTAAGGTGATTTAGGTACCTTAATAACACTCGTGCAGCAGACAGACTTAAGGTGATTTAGGTACCTTAATAACACTCGTGCAGCAGACAGACTTAAGGTGATTTAGGTACCTTAATAACACTCGTGCAGCAGACAGACTTAAGGTGATTTAGGTACCTTAATAACACTCGTGCAGCAGACAGACTTAAGGTGATTTAGGTACCTTAATAACACTCGTGCAGCAGACAGACTTAAGGTGATTTAGGTACCTTAATAACACTCGTGCAGCAGACAGACTTAAGGTGATTTAGGTACCTTAATAACACTCGTGCAGCAGACAGACTTAAGGTGATTTAGGTACCTTAATAACACTCGTGCAGCAGACAGACTTAAGGTGATTTAGGTACCTTAATAACACTCGTGCAGCAGACAGACTTAAGGTGATTTAGGTACCTTAATAACACTCGTGCAGCAGACAGACTTAAGGTGATTTAGGTACCTTAATAACACTCGTGCAGCAGACAGACTTAAGGTGATTTAGGTACCTTAATAACACTCGTGCAGCAGACAGACTTAAGGTGATTTAGGTACCTTAATAACACTCGTGCAGCAGACAGACTTAAGGTGATTTAGGTACCTTAATAACACTCGTGCAGCAGACAGACTTAAGGTGATTTAGGTACCTTAATAACACTCGTGCAGCAGACAGACTTAAGGTGATTTAGGTACCTTAATAACACTCGTGCAGCAGACAGACTTAAGGTGATTTAGGTACCTTAATAACACTCGTGCAGCAGACAGACTTAAGGTGATTTAGGTACCTTAATAACACTCGTGCAGCAGACAGACTTAAGGTGATTTAGGTACCTTAATAACACTCGTGCAGCAGACAGACTTAAGGTGATTTAGGTACCTTAATAACACTCGTGCAGCAGACAGACTTAAGGTGATTTAGGTACCTTAATAACACTCGTGCAGCAGACAGACTTAAGGTGATTTAGGTACCTTAATAACACTCGTGCAGCAGACAGACTTAAGGTGATTTAGGTACCTTAATAACACTCGTGCAGCAGACAGACTTAAGGTGATTTAGGTACCTTAATAACACTCGTGCAGCAGACAGACTTAAGGTGATTTAGGTACCTTAATAACACTCGTGCAGCAGACAGACTTAAGGTGATTTAGGTACCTTAATAACACTCGTGCAGCAGACAGACTTAAGGTGATTTAGGTACCTTAATAACACTCGTGCAGCAGACAGACTTAAGGTGATTTAGGTACCTTAATAACACTCGTGCAGCAGACAGACTTAAGGTGATTTAGGTACCTTAATAACACTCGTGCAGCAGACAGACTTAAGGTGATTTAGGTACCTTAATAACACTCGTGCAGCAGACAGACTTAAGGTGATTTAGGTACCTTAATAACACTCGTGCAGCAGACAGACTTAAGGTGATTTAGGTACCTTAATAACACTCGTGCAGCAGACAGACTTAAGGTGATTTAGGTACCTTAATAACACTCGTGCAGCAGACAGACTTAAGGTGATTTAGGTACCTTAATAACACTCGTGCAGCAGACAGACTTAAGGTGATTTAGGTACCTTAATAACACTCGTGCAGCAGACAGACTTAAGGTGATTTAGGTACCTTAATAACACTCGTGCAGCAGACAGACTTAAGGTGATTTAGGTACCTTAATAACACTCGTGCAGCAGACAGACTTAAGGTGATTTAGGTACCTTAATAACACTCGTGCAGCAGACAGACTTAAGGTGATTTAGGTACCTTAATAACACTCGTGCAGCAGACAGACTTAAGGTGATTTAGGTACCTTAATAACACTCGTGCAGCAGACAGACTTAAGGTGATTTAGGTACCTTAATAACACTCGTGCAGCAGACAGACTTAAGGTGATTTAGGTACCTTAATAACACTCGTGCAGCAGACAGACTTAAGGTGATTTAGGTACCTTAATAACACTCGTGCAGCAGACAGACTTAAGGTGATTTAGGTACCTTAATAACACTCGTGCAGCAGACAGACTTAAGGTGATTTAGGTACCTTAATAACACTCGTGCAGCAGACAGACTTAAGGTGATTTAGGTACCTTAATAACACTCGTGCAGCAGACAGACTTAAGGTGATTTAGGTACCTTAATAACACTCGTGCAGCAGACAGACTTAAGGTGATTTAGGTACCTTAATAACACTCGTGCAGCAGACAGACTTAAGGTGATTTAGGTACCTTAATAACACTCGTGCAGCAGACAGACTTAAGGTGATTTAGGTACCTTAATAACACTCGTGCAGCAGACAGACTTAAGGTGATTTAGGTACCTTAATAACACTCGTGCAGCAGACAGACTTAAGGTGATTTAGGTACCTTAATAACACTCGTGCAGCAGACAGACTTAAGGTGATTTAGGTACCTTAATAACACTCGTGCAGCAGACAGACTTAAGGTGATTTAGGTACCTTAATAACACTCGTGCAGCAGACAGACTTAAGGTGATTTAGGTACCTTAATAACACTCGTGCAGCAGACAGACTTAAGGTGATTTAGGTACCTTAATAACACTCGTGCAGCAGACAGACTTAAGGTGATTTAGGTACCTTAATAACACTCGTGCAGCAGACAGACTTAAGGTGATTTAGGTACCTTAATAACACTCGTGCAGCAGACAGACTTAAGGTGATTTAGGTACCTTAATAACACTCGTGCAGCAGACAGACTTAAGGTGATTTAGGTACCTTAATAACACTCGTGCAGCAGACAGACTTAAGGTGATTTAGGTACCTTAATAACACTCGTGCAGCAGACAGACTTAAGGTGATTTAGGTACCTTAATAACACTCGTGCAGCAGACAGACTTAAGGTGATTTAGGTACCTTAATAACACTCGTGCAGCAGACAGACTTAAGGTGATTTAGGTACCTTAATAACACTCGTGCAGCAGACAGACTTAAGGTGATTTAGGTACCTTAATAACACTCGTGCAGCAGACAGACTTAAGGTGATTTAGGTACAGGTCAACATGAACACAATTATCATACGTAGTAACGTCTGCCAAGCAACAACAGGGCAGCTGAATGAGAGTCGTTCCCCTCAACTATACATACCTGGAGAGGGTTTCGGGGGCAACGCCCCCGCGGCTTCATCTCATTTCTGTTACATTTGCAAGAAACACTGTTGATGCTGACTTCTGTTGATGAGATACTGTTAATGCTGACTTCTGTTGACGATAAGACCACACCGTTGACACAAGCTACCGTTGATGACAATACAAATTATAGGAGGGCACTAAACCTGTACGAGTCACTCAGCATGTTGGGGTAATGGGAAGAAATCCAAAGCACCTAACCAGCAACAAGGGCGGCTATTAAAGGCTCCTGATGACAAATAACATCAATACAAGGAGTTCCTTGATGTCAGGAACATCATTCAGTACGATACCAGTTAAGATCAGAACATAAGAAGGGAGGAGCACTGCAGGAGGCTTACTGGCCCATGTATTTGGTCAAACCTTTTCTCAAAGTTAATTAAGAATTTGCTACAGTAGTTAGATCTCTCTCTCTCTTTCTCTGTCTCTCTGTCTCTCTCTCTGTCTCTGTCTCTCTTTCTCTCTCTCTCTCTCTCTCTCTCTCTCTCTCTCTCTCTCTCCTGGCTACTTGACTATGACAACGATCAGGTATCAGTCATAATATTAACCGGTTACTGGGACCTCCTGCATACAGTTACTAGCACACTGACCCAAATGTTTGTTGTTGTTGTTGCTGCTGTGAGTGTTGCTCTTGTTGTAGTTGTTGCTGTAGTTCTTGTAATTGTTGTAGTTGTTGTAATTGTTGTGGCTGATGTAACTGGTGTATTTGTTGTTGTAATGGACGTAGTTGTTGCAATTGTTGTAGCTGTGGTTGTAATTGTTGTAGCTGTGGTTGTAATTGTTGTAGCTGTGGTTGTAATTATTGTAGCTGTGGTTGTAATTGTTGTAGCTGTGGTTGTAATTGTTGTAGCTGTGGTTGTAATTATTGTAGCTGTGGTTGTAATTGTCGTAGCTGTGGTTGTAATTGTTGTAGCTGTGGTTATAATTGTTGTAGCTGTGGTTATAATTGTTGTAGCTGTGGTTATAATTGTTGTAGCTGTGGTTGTAATTGTTGTTGTTGCTATTCTTTCTGTAGTTTAAACAAAATAAATGCCCTCTGTCAGCTCCGTGGAGGCGCTAAACCAGCAGGGACTGATCCTTGCAGGGGCCGGGGTCTCGACCTCTCCAAGCCCCATCTAGGCAGTGACACTCGCCAACTGAAGCTCAGTGGAAAACCCACTGGATTCAGCCACACTTCTGACTTTCTTAAGGAAATACAGGAATTCCCTTTTTAAGACGGAGAATTCTGGCTAGATCCAGGGGGACACCCAGGGGGACACCCAGGGGGACACCCAGGGGGACACCCAGGGGGACACCCAGGGGGACACCCAGGGGGACCTCCAGGTAGACACACAGGGAGACACCCAGGTAGACATCCAGGGGGACACCCAGGGGGATACCCAGGGGGACACCCAGGGGGACACCCAGGGAGACTTCCAGGTAGACATCCAGGGAGACACCCAGGGAGACCTCCAGGTAGACACCCAGGGAGACACCCAGGGAGACCACCAGGTAGACATCCAGGGGGACACCCAGGGAGACTTCCAGGTAGACATCCAGGGAGACACCCAGGGAGACCTCCAGGTAGACACCCAGGGAGACACCCAGGGAGACCTCCAGGTAGACACCCAGGGAGACACCCAGGTAGACCCCCAGGTAGACATCCAGGGAGACACCCAGGTAGACCTCCAGGTAGACACCCAGGGAGACACCCAGGGAGACCTCCAGGTAGACACCCAGGGAGACACCCAGGTAGACCCCCAGGTAGACATCCAGTGAGACACCCAGGTAGACCTCCAGGTAGACATCCAGGGAGACACCCAGGTAGACCTCCAGGTAGACACCCAGGGAGACACCCAGGGAGACCTCCAGGTAGACACCCAGGGAGACACCCAGGTAGACCCCCAGGTAGACATCCAGGGAGACACCCAGGTAGACCTCCAGGTAGACATCCAGGGAGACACCCAGGTAGACCTCCAGGTAGACATCCAGGGAGACACCCAGGTAGACCTCCAGGTAGACATCCAGGGAGACACCCAGGGAGACCTCCAGGTAGACACCCAGGGAGACACCCAGGTAGACCTCCAGGTAGACATCCAGGGAGACACCCAGGGAGACTTCCAGGTAGACACCCAGGGGGACACCCAGGGAGACCTCCAGGTAGACATCCAGGGAGACACCCAGGGAGACTTCCAGGTAGACATCACGGGAGACACCCAGGTAGACTTCCAGGTAGACATCCAGGGAGACATCCAGGGAGACTTCAAGGTAGACATCCCGGGAGACACCCAGGTAGACTTCCAGGTAGACATCCAGGGAGACACCCAGGGAGACTTCCAGGTAGACATCCAGGGAGACACCCAAAGAGACTTCCAGGTAGACATCCAGGGAGACATCCAGGTAGATATCTAGGTAGACATCAAGGGAGACCTCCAGGTAGACAGCCAGGGAGACACCCAGGGAGACCTCCAGGTAGACATCCAGGGAGACCTCCAGGTAGACATCCAGGGAGACACCCAGGGAGACTTCCAGGTAGACATCACGGGAGACACCCAGGTAGACTTCCAGGTAGACATCCAGGGAGACATCCAGGGAGACTTCAAGGTAGACATCCCGGGAGACACCCAGGTAGACTTCCAGGTAGACATCCAGGGAGACACCCAGGGAGACTTCCAGGTAGACATCCAGGGAGACACCCAAAGAGACTTCCAGGTAGACATCCAGGGAGACATCCAGGTAGATATCTAGGTAGACATAAAGGGAGACCTCCAGGTAGACAGCCAGGGAGACACCCAGGGAGACCTCCAGGTAGACATCCAGGGAGACCTCCAGGTAGACATCCAGGGAGACACCCAGGGAGACTTCCAGGTAGACATCCCGGGAGACACCCAGGTAGACTTCCAGGTAGACATCCAGGGAGACATGCAGGGAGACTTCCAGGTAGACATCCCGGGAGACACCCAGGTAGACATCCAGGTAGACATCCAGGGAGACCTCCAAGTAGACATCCAGGGAGACACCCAGGGAGACCTCCAGGTAGACATCCAGGGAGACACCCAGGGAGACTTCCAGGTAGACATCCAGGGAGACACCCAGGGAGACTTCCAGGTAGACATCCAGGAAGACATCCAGGGAGACTTCCAGGTAGACATCCCGGGAGACACCCAGGTAGACTTCCAGGTAGACATCCAGGGAGACATCCAGGTA
>NC_091302.1:1540287-1615287 GCF_038502225.1 Cherax quadricarinatus | reverse complement strand
GCCTTGTTACTAGTACTGTCTTGTTACTAGTACTGTCTGGTTACTAGTACTGTTACTAGTGCTGCCTGCTAGTATTGTTACTGGCGCTACCTTGTTACTTATGCCTTATGTTACTTATACTGTCTCGTTACTAGTACTGCCTTGATACTAGTGCTGCCTTGTTACTTATATTGCCTTGTTACTAGTACTGCTACTAGTACTGCCTTGTTATTAGTACTGTCTTATTACTAGAACTGTCTGATTACTGGTACTGTTACCAGTACTGTCTGGTTACTAGTACTGTTATTAGTACTGCCTTGTTACTAGTACTGTCTGGTTACTAGTACTGTTATTAGTACTGCCTTGTTACTAGTACTGTCTGGTTACTAGTACTGTTAATAGTGGTCTGGTTACTAGTACTGTCTGGTTACTAGTACTGTTAATAGTGGTCTGGTTACTAGTACTGTCTGGTTACTAGTACTGTCTGGTTACTAGTACTGTCTGGTTACTTGTACTGTCTGGTTACTAGTACTGTCTGGTTACTAGTACTGTCTGATGTCAATGTTCACCTAGCAGTAAGTAGGTACCTGAGTGTTTGTCACCTTACACCTGCTTTCCCTGCTCAACTAACAGTAAGTACATCACCACTCTACCTCCCCCAGTACACAACCACTACACATCCCCCAGTACACCACTAAACCTCCCCCAGTACATCACTACACCTCCCCAGTACACTACACTACCCCAGTACATCACTACACCTCCCCCAGTACACCATTACACCTCCCCCAGTACATTACCACTACACCTCCCCAGGACACCACTACACTACCCCAGTACATCACCACTACACTTACCCCAGTACACCACTACACTACCCCAGTACACCACTACACCTACCCCAGTACACCACCATTCCATCTACCCCAGTACATCACTACACCTACCCCAGTACACCACTACTACATCTACCCCAGTACACCACTACTACACCTGCCCCAGTACACCACCACTACATCTACCCCAGTACAGCACCACTACACCTGCCCCAGTACACCACCACTACATCTACCCCAGTACACCACCACTACACCTACCCCAGTACATCACCACTACATCTACCCCAGTACACCACTACTACACCTACCCCAGTACACCACCACTACATCTACCCCAGTACAGCACCACTACACCTACCCCAGTACACCACCACTACATCTACCCCAGTACACCACTACATCTTCCCCAGTACACCAATACACCGCCATTTCATCTACCCCAGTACATCACTACATCTACCCCAGTACAGCACCACTACACCTCCCTAGTACACCACCACTACACCTACCCCAGTACATAACTATCCCTACCCCAATACACCACTACAACTATCCCAGTACATCACTACAACTATCCCAGTACACCACTACAACTATCCCAGTACATCACTACAACTATCCCAGTACATCACTACAACTATCCCAGTACACCACTACAACTATCCCAGTGCATCACTACAACTATCCCAGTACATCACTACAACTATCCCAGTACATCACTACAACTATCCCAGTACATCACTACAACTATCCCAGTACACCACTACAACTATCCCAGTACATCACTACAACTATCCCAGTACATCACTACAACTATCCCAGTACATCACTACAACTATCCCAGTACATCACTACAACTATCCCAGTACATCACTACAACTATCCCAGTACACCACTACACCTTACCATGGTTACCTGGACGTTATTCCGGGGATCAACGCCCCCGCGGCCCAGTCCATGACCAGGCCTCCCGATGGATCAGGGCCTAATCAACTAAGCTGTTACTGCTGGCCGCACGCAGTCCAACGTACGAACCACAGCCCGGCTGATCCGGCACTGACTTTAGGTATCTGTCCAGCTCTCTCTTGAAGGTAGCCAGGGGCTTATTGGCAATTCCCCTAATGCTTGATGGGAGGCTGTTGAACAGTCTTGGGCCCCGGATACTTATGGTGTTTTCCCTTTTGTGCCAATGGCGCCCCTACTTATAATTGGGGGCATTTTGCATCGCCTGCCCAGCCTTTTACTTTCGTAGGGAGTGATTTCTGTGTGCAGATTTGGGACCATTCCTTCCAGGATTTCCCAAGTGTAGATTATGATATATCTCTCCCTCCTGCGTTCCAACGAGTACAAGTCAAGTGCTTCCAAGCGTTCCCAGTAGTTAAGGTGCTTGACAGAACTTATACGTGCGGTAAAGGATCTCTGTACACTCTCTAGATCTGCGATTTCACCTGCTTTGAATGGAGATGTTAATGTACAGCAGTATTCCAGCCTAGAGAGAACAAGTGATTTGAAAAGGATCATCACTGGCTTGGCATCTCTCGTTTTGAACGTTCTCATTATCCATCCTATCATTTTCTTTGCACGTGCGATCGTGGCACTGTTGTGATCCTTGAAAGTGAGATCCTCAGACATTACTACTCCCAGGTCCCTTACATTATTTTTCCGCTCTATTGTATGGCCGGAGTCAGTAGTATACTCTGTTCTAGTTATTATCTCCTCCAGTTTTCCATAACGGAGTAGTTGGAATTTGTCCTCATTGAACATCATACTGTTTACCGTTGCCCATTGGAAGACTTTGTTTATATCTTCTTGGAGGTTAACCGCGTCCTCAGCAGATGACAGCCTCATGCAGATCCTAGTATCATCCGCAAAGGATGATACGGTGCTGTGATGTATATCTCTGTCTATGTCTGATATGAGGATGAGGAATAAGATGGGGGCGAGTACTGTGCCTTGTGGAACAGAGCTCTTCACCATGGCAGCCTCCGATTTAACTTTGTTGACCACTACTCCTTGTGTTCGATTTGTTAGGAAGTTGAAGATCCATCTCCCCACTTTCCCAGTTATTCCTTTAGCACGTATTTTATGGGCTATTACGCCATGATCACATTTGTCAAATGCTTTTGCAAAGTCTGTGTATATTACATCTGCATTCTGATTTTCTTCCAGTGCATCCAAGGCCATATTATAGTGATCCAGTAGTTGTGAGAGGCAGGAGCGACCTGCCCTGAACCCATGTTGCCCTGGATTGTGCAGATTTTGGGAATCCAGGTGATTTGCAATCTTGCTTCTTAGCACTCTTTCAAAGATTTTTATGATGTGGGACGTCAGAGCTATTGGTCTATAGTTCTTAGCTAATGCTTTGCTGCCACCTTTATGGAGTGAGGCTATATCCGTTGCTTTAAGTGACTGTGGAATTTCACCCATGTCCAAGCTCCTCCTCCATAGTGTACTTAGGGCACGCGAGAGGAGTTTCTTGCAGTTCTTAATGAATACAGAGTTCCACGAGTCTGGGCCCGGGGCTGAGTGCATGGGCATGTTGTCAATGGCTTTTTCGAAATCTATCGGAGTTAGGGTAATGTCGGAAATCTAGCATACATTTATGGAGTTTTGAGGCTCATTCATGAAGAAATCATTTGGGTCGTCGATCCTCAGACTGATTAGTGGTACACTAAATACAGAGTCGTACTGGGATTTCAATATTTCACTCATTTCCTTGTTGTCATCTGTGTAAGTCCCATCCTGTCTGAGTAAGGGCCCGATACTAGATATGGTATTTGCCTTGTTTTTGGCATATGAAAAGAAATATTTTGAATTTCTTTCAATTTCACTAATAGCTTTAAGCTCCTCCTGTCTCTCCTGGTTCCTGTAAGAGTCATTTAACTTAAGTTCGATAGTTTCCACTTCCCTGGTTAGCGCCTCCTTTCGTGTATCAGATACTCTAGCACTCCTGAGGAGCTCAGTGACTCTTCGTCGTCTTCTGTAGAGGGAGCGTCTTTCTTTCTCCAGTTTACTCCTGCTCTTCTTCTTTCTTAGGGGAATATGCCTAGAACATGCTTCACCTGCCAGGAGGTTGATCCTTTCAAGGCACTGGTCTGGATCCATGTCATTTAAGATATCTTCCCAACATGTTCCATTTAGGACATGGTTTACCTGGTCCCAGTTGATGTTCTTGTTGTTGAAGTTGTATTTTGTGAAGACACCTTCACAGGTACATGCATTCTGCTGATCAGGACCCCTATGCATGTACGTCTGGACTTCGATTAGGTTGTGATCGGAATTAGTTGTTTTTGATATTCTTTTGTCTCTTATCAGGTCCTCATTATTTGTGAAGATAAGGTCAAGTGTGTTTTCTAGTCTTGTTGGCTCCACTATCTGCTGGCTTAAGGTGCGTTTTCCGCAGAGACTTAGTAGCTCATGTGTGTGTAACCTTCCATCTGCGCTACCTCCGGGGATTGTTTCAGCTATAACATTATTTGCTATATTCTTCCATTTTGTATGCCTTAGGTTGAAATCACAAAGCAGTAAGATGTTTGGGGATGGAGCTGGAAGGTTTTCCAGACAGTAATCAATTTTAAGTAGCTGTTCCTTGAACTGTTGGGAGGTTGCATCTGGTGGCTTGTATACAACCACAATGACTAGGTTTTGGTTCTCGATCTTTATTGATAGAACTTCAACTAGTACTAGTACTAGTACACTAGTACACCTACCCCAGTAAACCATCACTACACCTCCCCAGTACACCACTACACCTACCCCAATACACCTTCCCCAGTACACCACTACACCTACCCAAGTATACCTCTACAACTACCCCAGAACATCACTATAACTACCCCAGTACACTACCACTTCACCTCTCCAGTACACCTCCCCAGTTCACCACTACACTTACCCCAGTACACCACTACAACTACCCCAGTACACCACTACAACTACCCCAGTACACCACTACAACTACCCCAGTACACCACTACAACTACCCCACTACAACTACCCCAGTACACCACTACAACTACCCCAGTACACCACTACAACTACCCCACTACAACTACCCCAGTACACCACTACAACTACCCCAGTACACCACTACAATTACCCCACTACAACTACCCCAGTACACCACTACAACTACCCCACTACAACTACCCCAGTACACCACTACAACTACCCCAGTACACCATTACAACTACCCCAGTACACCACTACAACTACCCCAGTACATCACTACACATTACCGCAATACACCTCTACACCTCCCCCAGTACACAAGTGACAAAGTTTATGGTTCAATTTGAAGACTCCCAGGAGACGTGAGACTCCCAGGAGACGTGAGACTCCCAGGAGACGTGAGACTTCCAGGAGACGTGAGACTCCCAGGAGACGTGAGACTTCCAGGAGACGTGAGACTCCCAGGAGACGTGAGACTTCCAGGAGACGTGAGACTCCCAGGAGACGTGAGACTCACAGGAGACGTGAGACTTCCAGGAGACGTGAGTCTTGTAACACTCAGCGTGAAGGTCGTCTCAAAGTTAACATTTTTACATGTTTTTGTCAATTATCTTGAAGGAATACCTGGAGTATTGCACCCCAGTATCCCCAGGGGAATGCTGAAGGGTAGGATGAGATGTTGGGGGAGGATGAGATGTTGGGGGAGGATGAGACGCTGGGGGCAGGATGAGATATTGGGAGCAGGATGAGATGCTGTGGGAGGATGAGATGCTGGGGGCAGGATGAGATGCTGGGGAAGGATGAGATGCTGGTGGAGGATGAGATGCTGGAAGCAGGATGAGATGCTAGAGGCAGGATGAGATGCTGGAGGCAGGATGAGATGCTGGGGAAGGATGAGATGCTGGAGGCAGGATGAGATGCTGGGGAAGGAAGAGATGCTGGAGGCAGGATGAGATACTGGAGGCAGGATGAGATGCTGGAGGCAGGATGAGATGCCTGGGGCAGGTGAATCAGCGGATGGCAATTAACAAGGAGTAAAATTTAATAACCCAGGATAATCCGGGATAATCCAGGAGAACCCAGGATAACCCAAGAAGTGTGGCTTATTTTCGTTGCTGTACTCAGATCCTTTATCCCGGAATGCCACCTAAAATAGTCCCCTAACACCCAGGTACCTACTTACTGCTAGGTGAACAGTGACAGCAATTGTAAGGTGACAAACGTTCAGGTAGCTACTTACTGCTAGGTGAACTGTGACAGCAGGTGTAAGGTGACTAGCACCCAGGTACCTAATTACTGCTAGGTGAACAGTGACAGCAGGTGTAAGGTGACTAACACCCAGGTGCCTATTTACTGCTAGGTGAACAGTGACAGCAAGTGTACGGTGACTAACACCCAGGTGCCTACTTGTTGGTAGGTGAACAGTGATAGCAGGTGTAAGGTGACAAACATCCAGGTACCTACTTACTGCTAGGTGAACAGTTACAGAATGTGTAAGGTGACTAACATCCAATTACCTATTTACTGTTAAGTGAAAAGTGACAGAAGGTGTAAGGTGACTAACACCTAGGTACCTACTTACTGATAGGTGAACAGTGACAGAAAGTGTAAGGTGACCAACACCCAGGTACCTATTTACTGCTAATTGAACAGTGACAACATGTGTAAGGTGACTAACACCTAGGTACTTACTGCTAGGTGAACAGGGACAATATGTGTCAGTAGACTGTATTGAAAGCCTAGCTAACCACAGAGACTAAATCACGAGTAAATAAGAAAACGCTAAACCCGAAGGAGACATACAGCGCCTGGGGGATTGAGAAATAATCAGGTTTAATAGGAGGAAGAAGATGGTATCTCCAGTTAGCGAGATCAAGAGCCCCTGACTACCAGCAAGGAGAGAGGATATAGGTCGGAGAGAGTAGGTCAGTAAGTAGGTAAGGTTGAGATAGGTACTGCATCTAAGGAGATGGGGGGAGATAGGTAGGTAGTTGGGTGTTAGTCACCTTACACCTGTTGTCATTGTTCACCTAGCAGTAAGTAGGCACCTGGATGTTAGTCACCTTACACCTGTTGTCATTATTCACCTAGCAGTAAGTAGGTACCTGGGTGTTAGTCACCTTACACCTGTTGTCACTGTTCACTTAGCAGTAAGCAGGTACCCGGTTCTTAGTCACCTTACACCTGCTGTCACTCTTCAGATTACATGTGTGAGTGACCGTCATGTCTGTTTAAGGGACCAATGAACGTATGTAACAGTACAACGCATATGTACACAAAGTCGTGTACTTGTCCGTGAGCTCCATGTACGTGACCATGACTCCGATCACTAACAAATGACATAGGTAAAAAGTTAAGCTTAGCTTTTATATATATATATATATATATATATATATATATATATATATATATATATATATATATATATATATATATATATATATATATATATATATGTATATATATATATCTGTATATATATATATGTGTGTGTATATTATCACACTGGCCGATTCCCACCAAGGCAGGGTGGCCAGAAAAAGAAAAACTTTCACCATCATTCACTCCATCACTGTCTTGCCAGAAGGGTGCTTTACACTACAGTTTTTAAACTGCAACATTAACACCCCTCCTTCAGAGTGCAGGCACTGTACTTCCCATCTCCAGGACTCAAGTCCGGCCTGCCGGTTTCCCTGAACCCCTTCATAAATGTTACTTTGCTCACACTCCAACAGCACGTCAAGTATTAAAAACCATTTGTCTCCATTCACTCCTATCAAACACGCTCACGCATGCCTGCTGGAAGTCCAAGCCCCTTGCACACAAAACCTCCTTTACCCCCTCCCTCCAACCTTTCCTAGGCCGACCCCTACCCCGCCTTCCTTCCATTACAGACTGATACACTCTTGAAGTCACTCTGTTTCGCTCCATTCTCTCTACATGCCCGAACCACCTCAACAACCCTTCCTCAGCCCTCTGGACAACAGTTTTGGGAATCCCACACCTCCTCCTAACTTCCAAACTACGAATTCTCTGCATTTTATTCACACCACACATTGCCCTCAGACATGACATCTCCACTGCCTCCAGCCTTCTCCTCGCTGCAACATTCATCACCCATGCTTCACACCCATATAAGAGCGTTGGTAAAACTATACTCTCATACATTCCCCTCTTTGCCTCCAAGGACAAAGTTCTTTGTCTCCACAGACTCCTAAGTGCACCACTCACCCTTTTCCCCTCATCAATTCTATGATTCACCTCATCTTTCATAGACCCATCCGCTGACACGTCCACTCCCAAATATCTGAATACATTCACCTCCTCCATATTCTCTCCCTCCAATCTGATATCCAATCTTTCATCATCTAATCTTTTTGTTATCCTCATAACCTTACTCTTTCCTGTATTCACTTTTAATTTTCTTCTTTTGCACACCCTACCAAATTCATCCACCAATCTCTGCAACTTCTCTTCAGAATCTCCCAAAAGCACAGTGTCATCAGCAAAGAGCAACTGTGACAACTCCCACTTTATGTGTGATTCTTTATCTTTTAACTCCACGCCTTTTGCCAAGACCCTCGCATTTACTTCTCTTACAACCCCATCTATAAATATATTAAACAACCATGGTGACATCACACATCCTTGTCTAAGGCCTACTTTTACTGGGAAATAATTTCCCTCTTTCCTACATACTCTAACTTGAGCCTCACTATCCTCGTAAAAACTCTTCACTGCTTTCAGTAACCTACCTCCTACACCATACACCTGCATCATCTGCCACATTGCCTCCCTATCCACCCTGTCATACGCCTTTTCCAAATCCATAAATGCCACAAAGACCTCTTTAGCCTTATCTAAATACTGTTCACTTATATGTTTCACTGTAAACACCTGGTCCACACACCCCCTACCTTTCCTAAAGCTTCCTTGTTCATCTGCTATCCTATTCTCCGTCTTACTCTTAATTCTTTCAATAATAACTCTACCATACACTTTACCAGGTATACTCAAAAGACTTATCCCCCTATAATTTTTGCACTCTCTTTTGTCCCTTTTGCCTTTATACAAAGGAACTATGCATGCTCTCTGCCAATCCCTAGGTACCTTATCCTCTTCCATACATTTATTAAATAGTTGCACTAACCACTCCAAAACTATATCCTCACCTGCTTTTAACATTTCTATCTTTATCCCATCAATCCCGGCTGCCTTACCCCCTTTCATTTTACCTACTTCCTCACGAACTTCCCCCACACTCACAACTGGCTCTTCCTCACTCCTACAAGATGTTATTCCTCCTTGCCGTATACACGAAATCACAGCTTCCCTATCTTCATCAACATTTAACAATTCCTCAAAATATTCCCTCCACCTTCCCAATACCTCTAATTCTCCATTTAATAACTCTCCTCTTCTATTTTTAACTGACAAATCCATTTGTTCTCTAGGCTTCCTTAACTTGTTAATCTCACTCCAAAACTTTTTCTTATTTTCAACAAAATTTGTTGATAACATCTCACCCACTCTCTCATTTGCTCTCTTTTTACATTGCTTCACCACTCTCTTAACCTCTCTCTTTTTCTCCATATACTCTTCCCTCCTTGCATCACTTCTACTTTGTAAAAACTTCTCATATGCTAACTTTTTCTCCCTTACTACTCTCTTTACATCATCATTCCACCAATCGCTCCTCTTCCCTCCCGCACCCACTTTCCTGTAACCACAAACTTCTGCTGAACACTCTAACACTACATTTTTAAACCTACCCCATACCTCTTCGACCCCATTGCCTATGCTCTCATTAGCCCATCTATCCTCCAATAGCTGTTTATATCTTACCCTAACTGCCTCCACTTTTAGTTTATAAACCTTCACCTCTCTCTTCCCTGATGCTTCTATTCTCCTTGTATCCCATCTACCTTTTACTCTCAGTGTAGCTACAACTAGAAAGTGATCTGATATATCTGTGGCCCCTCTATAAACATGTACATCCTGAAGTCTACTCAACAGTCTTTTATCTACCAGTACATAATCCAACAAACTACTGTCATTTCGCCCTACATCATATCTTGTATACTTATTTATCCTCTTTTTCTTAAAATATGTATTACCTATAACTAAACCCCTTTCTATACAAAGTTCAATCAAAGGGCTCCCATTATCATTTACACCTGGCACCCCAAACTTACCTACCACACCCTCTCTAAAAGTTTCTCCTACTTTAGCATTCAGGTCCCCTACCACAATTACTCTCTCACTTGGTTCAAAGGCTCCTATACATTCACTTAACATCTCCCAAAATCTCTCTCTCTCCTCTACATTCCTCTCTTCTCCAGGTGCATACACGCTTATTATGACCCACTTTTCACATCCAACCTTTACTTTAATCCACATAATTCTTGAATTTACACATTCATATTCTCTTTTCTCCTTCCATAACTGATCATTCAACATTACTGCTACCCCTTCCTTTGCTCTAACTCTCTCAGATACTCCTGACTTAACCCCATTTATTTCCCCCCACCGAAACTCTCCTACCCCCTTCAGCTTTGTTTCGCTTAGGGCCAGGACATCCAACTTCTTTTCATTCATAACATCAGCAATCATCTGTTTCTTGTCATCCGCACTACATCCACGCACATTTAAGCATCCCAGTTTTATAAAGTTTTTCTTCTTCTCTTTTTTAGTAAATGTCTACAGGAGAAGGGGTTACTAGCCCATTGCTCCCGGCATTTTAGTCGCCTCATACGACACGCATGGCTTACGGAGGAAAGATTCTTTTCCACTTCCCCATGGACAATAGAAGAAATAAAAAAGAACAAGAGCTATTTAGAAAAAGGGAGAAAAACCTAGATGTATGTATATATATATATATGCATGTGCGTGTCTGTGAAGTGTGACCAAAGTGTAAGTAGGAGTAGCAAGATATCCCTGTTATCTTAGCGTGTTTATGAGACAGAAAAAGAAACCAGCAATCCTACCATCATGCAAAACAGTTACAGGTTTCTGTTTCACAGTCATCTGGCATAATATATATATATATATATATATATATATATATATATATATATATATATATATATATATATATATATATATATATATATTATGGTAGTAGGTTGGTAGACAGCAACCACCCAGGGAGGTACTACCGTCCTGCCAAGTGAGTGTAAAACGAAAGCCTGTAATTGTTTTACATGATGGTAGGATTGCTGATGTCTTTTGTCTGTCTCATAAATATGCAAGATTACAGGTACGTCTTGCTACTTCTACTTACACTTAGGTCACACTACACATACATGTACACGTTTATTTATACTCACTCATCTGAGTTTTCTTTGATTTTATCTTAATAGTTCTTGGTCTTATTACTTTTCCTTTTATATCCATGGGGAAGTGGAATAAGAATCTTTCCTCCGTAAGCCATGCGTGTTGTAAAAGTCAACTAAAATGCCGGGAACAATGGGCTAGTAACCCCTTTTCCTGTAAAGATTACTAAAAAGAATAAGAAGAAGAAAATTGTCAAAGTGGGAAGTCTGAATGTGCGTGGATGTTGTGCAAATGATAAGAAAGAGATGATTGTGGATGTTATGAATGAGAAGAAGCTGGATGTCCTGGCTTTAAGTGAAACAAAGCTGAAGGGGGTGGGAGAGTTTCAGTGGAGAGGAATAAATGGGATTAGGTCAGGGGTTTCAAATAGAGTTAGAGCTAAAGAAGGAGTAGCAATAATGTTGAAGGATAAGATATGGCAGGAAAGAGGGACTATAAATGTATTAATTCATGGATTATGTGGAGTAAAATAAAGGATGGATGTGAGAAGTGGGTTATAGTAAGCGTTTATGCACCTGAGGAAGAAAGAAGTATAGAGGAGAGAGAGAGATTTTGGAAAATGTTGAGTAATTGCGTGAGGAGTTTTGGACCAAGTGTGAGAGTACTTGTGGTTGGGGATTTCAATGCTAAAGTGGGAACTAATGTTGTGGAGGGAGTAGTAGGTAAATTTGGGGTGCCAGGGGTAAATGTAAATGGGGAGCCTTTAATTGAGCTATGTGTAGAAAGAGGTTTGGTAATAAGTAATACATATTTTATGAAACAGAGGATAAATAAATATACAAGGTATGATGTAGCACGTAATGGAAGTAGTTTGTTAGATTATGTATTGGTGGATAAAAGGTTGATGGGTAGGCTCCAGGATGTACATGTTTATAGAGGGGTAACTGATATATCGGATCATTATCTAGTTGTAGCTACAGTTAGAGTAAGAGGTAGATGGGATAAGAGGAAAATGGCAACAACAGGTAAGAGGGAGGTGAAAGTGTATAAATTAAGGGAGGAGGAAGTTCGAGTGAAATCTAAGCAACTATTGGCAGAAAGGTGGGCTGGTGCAGGTATGAGTAGAGGGGGAGTTGAGGAGGGTTGGAATAGTTTTAAAAATGCAGTATTAGAATGTGAGGCAGAAGTTTGTGGTTATAGGAGGGTGGGTGCAGGAGGAAAGAAGAGTGATTGGTGGAATGATGAAGTAAAGGGTGTGATAAAAGAGAAAAAGTTAGCTTATGAGAGGTTTTTACAAAGCAGAAGTGTTATAAGAAGAGTAGAGTATACGGAAAGTAAAAGAAAGGTGAAGAGAGTGGTGAGAGAGTGTAAAAGGAGAGCAGATGATAGAGTGGAAGAGCTACTGTCAAGGAATTTTAATGTAAATAAGAAAAAATTTGGAGTGAGTTAAACAAGTTAAGAAAGCCTAGGGAACAAATGGATTTATAAGTTAAAAACAGAGTAGGGGAGTTAGTAGATGGGGAGAGGGAGGTATTGGGTAGAAGGTGAGAATATTTTGAGAAACTTTTAAATGTTGAGGAAGAAAGGGAGGCGGTAATTTCATGCACTGGTCAGGGAGGTATACCATCTTTTAGGAGTGAAGAAGAGCAGAATGTAAATGTGGTGGAGGTACGTGAGGCATTACGTAGAATGAAAGGGCTTAAAGCAGCTGGAACTGACAGGATCATGACAGAAATGTTAAAAGCAGGGGGGACATAGTGTTGGAGTGGTTGGTACTTTTGTTTAATAAATGTATGAAAGAGGGGAAGGTACCTAGGGATTGTCGGAGAGCATGTATAGTCCCTTTATATAAAGGGAAGGGGGACATAAGAGATTGTAAAAATTATAGAGGAATGAGTTTACTGAGTATACCAGGAAAAGTGTACGGTGGGGTTATTATTGAAAGAATTAGAGGTAAGACAGAATGTAGAATTGTGGATGAGCAAGGAGGTTTCAGAGTGGGTAGTGGATGTGTAGATCAAGTGTTTACATTGAAGCATATATGTGAGCAGTATTTAGATAAAGGTAGGGAAGTTTTTATTGCATTTATGGATTTAGAAAAGGCATATGATAGAGCGGATAGGGGAGCAATGTGGCAGATGTTGCAAGTATATGGAATAGGTGGTAAGTTACTAAATGCTGTAAAGAGTTTTTATGAGGATAGTGAGGCTCAGGTTAGGGTGTGTAGAAGAGAGGGAGAATACTTCCCGGTAAAAGTAGGTCTTAGACAGGGATGTGTAATGTCACCATGGTTGTTCAATATATTTATAGATGGGGTTGTAAAAGAAGTAAATGCTAGGGTGTTTGGGAGAGGGGTGGGATTAAATTTTGGGGAATCAAATACAAAATGGGAATTGACACAGTTACTTTTTGCTGATGGTACTGTGCTTATGGGAGATTCTAAAGAAAAATTGCAAAGGTTAGTGGACGAATTTGGGAATGTGTGTAAAGGTAGAAAGTTGAACGTGAACATAGAAAAGAGTAAGGTGATGAGGGTATCAAATGATTTAGATAAAGAAAAATTGAATATCAAATTGGGGAAGAGGAGTATGGAAGAAGTGAATGTTTTCAGATACTTGGGAGTTGACGTGTCAGCGGATGGATTTATGAAGGATGAGGTTAATCATAGAATTGATGAGGGAAAAAAAGTGAGTGGTGCATTGAGGTATATGTGGAGGCAAAAAATGTTATCTATGGAGGCAAAGAAGGGAATGTATGAAAGTATAGTAGTACCAACACTCTTATAAGGATGTGAAGCTTGGGTGGTAAATGCTGCAACAAGGAGACGGTTGGAGGCAGTGGAGATGTCCTGTCTAAGGGCAATGTGTGGTGTAAATATTATGCAGAAAATTCGGAGTGTGGAAATTAGGAGAAGGTGTGGAGTTAATAAAAGTATTAGTCAGAGGGCTGAAGAGGGGTTGTTGAGGTGGTTTGGTCATTTAGAGAGAATGGATCAAAGTAGAATGACATGGAGAGCGTACAAATCTGTAGGGAAAAGAAGGCGGGGTAGGGGTCGTCCTCGAAAAGGTTGGAGGGAGGGGGTAAAGATGTTGTGGGCGAGGGGTTTGGACTTCCAGCAAGTGTGCGTGAGCGTCTTAGATAGGAGTGAATGGAGACAAATGGTATTTGGGACCTGACGATCTGTTGGAATGTGAGCAGGGTAATATTTAGTGAAGGGATTCAGGGAAACCGGTTATTTTATATAACCGGACTTGAGTCCTGGAAGTGGGAAGTACAATACCTGCACTCTAAAGGAGGGGTTTGGGATACTGGCAGTTTGGAGAGATATGTTGTGTGTTTTTATACGTATATGCTTCTAAACTGTTGTGTTCTGAGCACCTCTGCAAAAACAGTGATTATATGTGAGTGAGGTGAAAGTGTTGAATGATGATGAAGGTATTTTCTTTTTGAGGATTTTCTTTCTCTTTGGGTCACCCTGCCTTGGTGGGAGACGGCCGACTTGTTGAATATATATATATATATATATATATATATATATATATATATATATATATATATATATATATATATATATATATATATATATATATATATATATATATATATATATATATACGTACACACATACACACGCATACTGATAGTGTACGTCAGGAAGCGCTAAACCCATGTGGTTCATAATACAGTTGAAGGCTCGGTCCACTGGTCGCTGAAAAGCAGACAATAACTCTACAGATTTATCATACTATCGTAAAGACGAAACATTAGTTTAAATATGTTGCTATCCGCAGAGCTGTGTGACCCATACTGGTTTAGAGTTTCGTCCTAATAACAATAATAATAATAATAATAATAATAATAATAATAATAATAATAATAATAATAATAATAATAATAATAATAATAGTATTGTTGTTTGCAGATAATGGAGATGAGGAAGGTAGCAGCAGTGATGGTACTGGTGGTTACCATGGTGACTCTTGCCATGGCTGCTGTACCAGGACCATATGGTTAGTAGTATCATAACTGTTACCATCATAACTCTTCCTATGACAAGTGTTTCCTAGCTTTTAAATTAACAAGTACGATATATATATATATATATATATATATATATATATATATATATATATATATATATATATATATATATATATATATATATATATATATATATATATATATATATATATATATATATATATATATATATATATATATATATATATATATATATACAAATAATGGTGAAATTTAGTCTTGATGTGTCAGTAATAAGAACTAATGAATATTTCATTAATCTTAATAAGTGTTGATTGTTGTCAATGAGGTTAGTAAAGTCAGGTGAGTTACACTGGTGGTCCAGACTGGACGTGACATGACGTGTAACTTCCTGTTGTCTCACCACAGACCGGCGTTACCCTGACTACATTGTCAGTCCTAAAGTGACTTGTATGCAAGAAGGTGTGTTTCACCACCCCAGGAACTGCAGCTGGTATTACAGGTCAGTCACTTCTTTAACTCACACTTCAGTTCCACTGTCTTCTATGTTATTTATCCCCTATAATCTACCTTGTATATAATTACTATCGCATTTGCCTAGTCTGCTTTCGTAACGTGAAGTCCAGGATCTTTCCTTAATTCATGGTACAACTTAATTCATGGTACAACTTAATTCATGGTATAACATAATTCGTGGTATAAAGGTTGGGAGTAGACGGTGTTTGTTAAAGGTTGGAGAGAGGGGGTAAAGGAGGTTTTGTGTGCGAGGGGCTTGGACTTCCAGCAGGCATGCGTGAGCATGTTTGATAGGAGTGAATGGAGACAAATGGTTTTTAATACTTGACTTGCTGTTGGAGTGTGAGCAAAGTAACATTTATGAAGGGGTTCAGGGAAACCGGCAGGCCGGACTTGAGTCCTGGAGATGGGAAGTACAGTGCCTGCACTCTGAAGGAGGGGTGTTAATGTTGCAGTTTAAAAACTGTAGTATAAAGCACCCTTCTGGCAAGACAGTGATGGAGTGAATGATGGTGAAAGTTTTTCTTTTTCGGGCCACCCTGCCTTGGTGGGAATCGGCCAGTGTGTTAATAATAAACAATTAATATAACTTAATTCATATTATAACTTAATAAATGTTTGAGAATAACTGTGTTGTAGAGATGTACAACACAATTAAGGAAACATCCTGGACTTCAACTTACGAAAGCAGACTAAGCAAATGTGATCGTAATTATGGACAAGGTTAATTATAAGGGAAAAATATATTAGAAGACAGGGAAACTCAGGCGCCTCTTAACTAGCTTAATGGGAGGTTTAAAGCCTATCTACCGCACTAGCATCATTAAGACTCCTTGTAATCTTTCCATCACAACACAAGAACACTTTAATGCTTAAATCAGTGATTATAATCCACTCTCACATAAATGGTTCTGGGAACCGACAACTTGATAAATTAGACACATGTGCAACACTAGGGTATCTATATTGTGGAAATGTTTCGCCACACATCAGTCCTATACGAAGAAGACTGGTGAAGATAAGGAGGAGTTTGATGTAATCAGTCCCTCAGCCTGGAGAAGATGTACTCAGTATCAGTCTTGATAACCAGGTGTGTCTAATTTATCAACTGTCAACATAACTCCTCTCAGAAAAACACAACTCTGTTTATACAAGTTCAGTTTTTGTTGTTGTTTAATTGAATATACGTAAAACACAACGTTGAATGACCCCTACGAGTTTTGAGCATCTTGTGAGTTAAGTAATTTATGCAGCAATAAGAAATATGGCGCTTGCTCATAACAAATATATTTGTTGAGGCTCCTGACCAACCAGTTTGTTAAGCGCAGTGACGACACACCTTCCACAGTCACGTCAGACGTCAGACAAGCCGGTGATCTGACATCATGTGGGGGTCAGGCACCTGAGTGCGGTCTTCCACGCTTACATCATCATACATATACATACACATGTATTTGGATATATATATATATATATATATATATATATATATATATATATATATATATATATATATATATATATATATATATATATATATATATATATATATATATATATATTATATACATGAGAAGTATGACCGTTATTGCTTCTAGGTACATTAGTTTGACCATAGAGGATGTTATTAAGATTTTGTGAGTTAGAAAGTTAGGAATTGGTTTTAGGAGAGAAAATTCTTTCCAGATGGGAGTAGACGGTTTGTTAAACAGGCAGGACAAGTGAGAAAATTAACTTGATGGTTTATTAGGTTTCAAGTCTGTCGACTACACGATAGTCATTAAGAATGCATGTCAGGTGTACGCCACTAGTCAAGTATACTTTACCACTTAAAATAGATATATACACCTCGGTGTATATATACACGGAGATACACGTCTCTTGGTCCAGGTTCACTCATAAGACTTTTAATACTTACATTAACCCTCCTACACCATCATCTACAACTACAAATGACAGCAAATCCTCAGTCAGATTCGGCATTAAATACCTGGGTCACATTACCGAGTGCCGCTCTACAACCTCTGGCACCACACACAATGTACAAGCAAGACAGTTTAAACAACGAGAAGTCAATATTAATACTAAAGATATACACAACTTGGCCTGGTCATGGATCAGGCTGCGGGGGGCGCTGACCCCTAGAACATCCTGCAGGTATATACCAAGTGAGGACTACAGTACAGTTTCCGTGCAAGACACTGCTAGTGTAATAACCACGAATATACCTAGCAAGAGTGATGGACTGATTATATCGTCCTTATCAGTCTGAAGAAGACTACTGTACAGGTGAAACGTTTCGGAATAAGATACATAACTGTTGCACATGTGTCTTACCAACTTGTCAGTACTGTATACCATTATCATATTCCCACCATACAGATGATCTCAGAAATACATACATGAAACACGTAAAGAACCACGACCAGTCAATGAACTGGAATAAGGTTAAACTCGTCGACACAGAAAATGTACACAGACATCACTGTACATGTCTTGAAGCATCAGTCTTCCTGCCTGTACTTCACAGTCTTCAAGACTACGTTGTTCTTCACCAACTCTAAGACTGAGGGACTGATTACCTCATGTTTATATACAGTTCTACAGTCTTCACAGCCTCTCACTACGCATAAGGGGAATTACTAATAGGCTCCTGGCTACCTTCAAGAGGGAGCTGGACAGATACTTAAAGTTGTTGCCGAATAAGCTGGGCTGTGGTTCGTACGTTGGACTAGGTGCGGCCAGCAGTAACAGCTTGGTTGATCAGGCCCACATTCACCGGGAAGCCTGGTCGTGGACCTGGCCGCGGGAGCGTTGATCCCCAGAATTCCCTCCAGGTAGACTACACGTAGGTATGTCCTATTGTATTGATAAAGCCACAAGATGGCAAAACGTCTACAAATAACGATACCCAGATGTCGCACATGTGTCTAATTCTGCACAGACATCACTACCTTGAATAGCAGTTATCAGTTTAGGCAGTATACATTGTACACAGAGTTTTAATATTTCAAGAATTAAAATGATGACCTGTCAGGTCGCTGGGTCACCTGCCCAGTGTTTCGGAGAATTAAGATGAGTTTAGGTATTACTGTGCTAAATGCCCCCTGGTTCTGTTCAATGGTATTAAAAGTGTGTGTGCACCTTCTAAGCACTACCTTCTTGTCCTATTATCTTCCATGATATTAATTTCTGCATTTTTTTCTTTGATAACATCACAACTCCCTCCTACCTCACTATGACGACCTTAATTTACATTATATATATTTTCATAATGCATGTGCCAGGGATTGTCTAGATAAAGCCCTAGAGTGGGCGAAACGTTGACTTCAAAATCTGACATGGATAAAAGAAACATTTGAAACGAATGATAGCGAAACACATTCTCTCTCTGTCCCTCTCGCTTTCGTTGCTCTCATTACAAATAACTGTAGTAACATTATCTGTCAGCAGATAGTAGCCTATTACATGTCAGGAATTCTGCCAGTCTACACCGACAACTTCTCTTCTACGTAGTAACTCTCTAGAAACATTTAAGAAGTTTGTATTCTTTATGTGGAGACAATATCTAAGACCTTCCCTTCTTAAGTAACTATTCGTGATTTGCTTATCTGTATAACAGGCATCTGCATTATATATATATATATATATATATATATATATATATATATATATATATATATATATATATATATATATATATATATATATATATATATATATATATATATATATATATATATATATATATATATATATATATATATATATATATATATATATATATATATTATATATTATATATATATATATATATTTTATTATCACACCGGCCGATTCCCACCAAGGCAGGGTGGCCCGAAAAAGAAAAACTTTCACCATCATTCACTCCATCACTGTCTTGCCAGAAGGGTGCTTTACACTACAGTTTTTAAATTGCAACATTAACACCCCTCCTTCAGAGTGCAGGCACTGTACTTCCCATCTCCAGGACTCAAGTCCGGCCTGCCGGTTTCCCTGAACCCCTTCATAAATGTTACTTTGCTCACACTCCAACAGCACGTCAAGTATTAAAAACCATTTGTCTCCATTCACACGCATGCCTGCTGGAAGTCCAAGCCCCTCGCACACAAAACCTCTTTTACCCCCTCTCTCCAACCTTTCCTAGGCCGACCCCTACACCGCCTTCCTTCCACTACAGACTGATACACTCTTGAAGTCATTCTGTTTCGCTCCATTCTCTCTACATGTCCGAACCACCTCAACAACCCTTCCTCAGCCCTGTGGACAACAGTTTTGGTAATCCCGCACCTCCTCCTAACTTCCAAACTACGAATTCTCTGCATTATATTCACACCACACATTGCCCTCAGACATGACATCTCCACTGCCTCCAGCCTTCTCCTCGCTGCAACATTCATCACCCATGCTTCACACCCATGTAAGAGCGTTGGTAAAACTATACTCTCATACATTCCCCTCTTTGCCTCCACGGACAAAGTTCTTTGTCTCCACAGACTCCTAAGTGCACCACTCACTCTTTTCCCCTCATCAATTCTATGATTCACCTCATCTTTCATAGACCCATCCGCTGACACGTCCACTCCCAAATATCTGAATACATTCACCTCCTCCATACTCTCTCCCTCCAATCTGATATTCAATCTTTCATCACCTAATCTTTTTGTTATCCTCATCACCTTACTCTTTCCTGTATTCACTTTTAATTTTCTTCTTTTGCACACCCTACCAAATTCATCCACCAATCTCTGCAACTTCTCTTCAGAATCTCCCAAGAGCACAGTGTCATCAGCAAAGAGCAACTGTGACAACTCCCACTTTATGTGTGATTCTTTATCTTTTAACTCCACGCCTCTTGCCAAGACCCTCGCATTTACTTCTCTTACAACCCCATCTATGAATATATTAAACAACCACGGTGACATCATACATCCTTGTCTAAGACCTACTTTTACTGGGAAATAATTTCCCTCTTTCCTACATACTCTAACTTGAGCCTCACTATCCTCGTAAAAACTCTTCACTGCTTTCAGTAACCTACCTCCTACACCATACACTTGCAACATCTGCCACATTGCCCCCCTATCCACCCTGTCATACGCCTTTTCCAAATCCATAAATGCCACAAAGACCTCTTTAGCCTTATCTAAATACTGTTCACTTATATGTTTTACTGTAAACACCTGGTCCACACACCCCCTACCTTTCCTAAAGCCTCCTTGTTCATCTGCTATCCTATTCTCCGTCTTACTCTTAATTCTTTCAATAATAACTCTACCATACACTTTACCAGGTATACTCAGCAGACTTATCCCCCTACAATTTTTGCACTCTCTTTTATCCCCTTTGCCTTTATACAAAGGAACTATGCATGCTCTCTGCCAATCCCTAGGTACCTTACCCTCTTCCATACATTTATTAAATAATTGCACCAACCACTCCAAAACTATATCCCCACCTGCTTTTAACATTTCTATCTTTATCCCATCAATCCCGGCTGCGTTATCCCCTTTCATTTCACCTACTGCCTCACGAACTTCCCCCACACTCACAACTGGCTCTTCCTCACTCCTACAAGATGTTATTCCTCCTTGTCCTATACAGGAAATCACAGCTTCCCTATCTTCATCAACATTTAACAATTCCTCAAAATATTCCCTCCATCTTCCCAATACCTCTAACTCTCCATTTAATAACTCTCCTCTCCTATTTTTAACTGACAAATCCATTTGTTCTCTAGGCTTTCTTAACTTGTTGATCTCACTCCAAAACTTTTTCTTATTTTCAACAAAATTTGTTGATAGCATCTCACCCACTCTCTCATTTGCTCTCTTTTTACATTGCTTCACCACTCTCTTAACCTCTCTCTTTTTCTCCATATACTCTTCCCTCCTTGCATCACTTCTACTTTGTAAAAACTTCTCATATGCTAACTTTTTCTCCCTTACTACTCTCTTTACATCATCATTCCACCAATCGCTCCTCTTCCCTCCCGCACCCACTTTCCTGTAACCACAAACTTCTGCTGAACACTCTAACACTACATTTTTAAACCTACCCCATACCTCTTCGACCCCATTGCCTATGCTCTCATTAGCCCATCTATCCTCCAATAGCTGTTTATATCTTACCCGAACTGCCTCCTCTTTTAGTTTATAAACCTTCACCTCTCTCTTCCCTGATGCTTCTATTCTCCTTGTATCCCATCTACCTTTTACTCTCAGTGTAGCTACAACTAGAAAGTGATCTGATATATCTGTGGCCCCTCTATAAACATGTACATCCTGAAGTCTACTCAACAGTCTTTTATCTACCAATGCATAATCCAACAAACTACTGTCATTTCGCCCTACATCATATCTTGTATACTTATTTATCCTCTTTTTCTTAAAATATGTATTACCTATAACTAAACCCCTTTCTATACAAAGTTCAATCAAAGGGCTCCCATTATCATTTACACCTGGCACCCCAAACTTACCTACCACACCCTCTCTAAAAGTTTCTCCTACTTTAGCATTCAGGTCCCCTACCACAATTACTCTCTCACTTGGTTCAAAGGCTCCTATACATTCACTTAACATCTCCCAAAATCTCTCTCTCTCCTCTGCATTCCTCTCTTCTCCAGGTGCATACACGCTTATTATGACCCACTTCTCGCATCCAACCTTTACTTTAATCCACATAATTCTTGAATTTACACATTCATATTCTCTTTCCTCCTTCCATAACTGATCATTCAACATTACTGCTACCCCTTCCTTTGCTCTAACTCTCTCAGATACTCCAGATTTAATCCCATTTATTTCCCCCCACTGAAACTCCCCTACCCCCTTCAGCTTTGTTTCGCTTAGAGCCAGGACATCCAACTTCTTTTCATTCATAACATCAGCAATCATCTGTTTCTTGTCATCCGCACTACATCCACGCACATTTAAGCATCCCAGTTTTATAAAGTTTTTCTTCTTCTCTTTTTTAGTAAATGTCTACAGGAGAAGGGGTTACTAGCCCATTGCTCACGGCATTTTAGTCGCCTCATACGACATGCATGGCTTACGGAGGAAAGATTCTTTTCCACTTCCCCATGGACAATAGAAGAAATAAAGAAGAACAAGAGCTATTTAGAAAAAGGAGAAAAACCTAGATGTATGTATATATATATGCATGTGCGTGTCTGTGAAGTGTGACCAAAGTGTAAGTAGGAGTAGCAAGATATCCCTGTTATCTAGCGTGTTTATGAGACAGAAAAAGAAACCAGCAATCCTACCATCATGCAAAACAGTTACAGGTTTCTGTTTGACAGTCATCTGGCAGGACGGTAGTACTTCCCTGGGTGGTTGCTGTCTTCCAACCTACTACATATATATATATATATATTTGTTATGAGACTGCTTGAAATAATGAGGCGGAAATAGTGATGTTTTATCCTGACTCTGGCCAGATGTGTGGACCGGATGAAGGTGGGAGTGTTCTTCACGTATATGTACGAGTGTGAGCCAGGCACTGTGTTTGATGATGACCTGGACCAGTGCGTCTTCCCTGATCAAGTGCCACCACCTTGTGGCACCAGTGGACAAGTGGTAACTTCACCAACACAAGCACCAACAACAGCACCAACACCAAAGCCAACACCAAAGGCAACACCAAAGCCAACACCAGCGCCAACACCAGCGCCAACACGAAAGCCAACACCAACGCTAACACCAGCGCCAACACCAAAGCAAACACCAGCACCAACACCAACATCTACAACAGGCACTGGGCCTTCACTACCGTGTATCTTCAAAGACTCACGCTGTGCCACCTACAACATCTGTCGACCCACAAGAGTCACCAAAATTCTCTGCTCAGCCTGCTTCGTATCCAACATAGAAATCAGTGCTGCTGAATTCTGCAATTCTCCTAACAAAGTATACGACAGAGGCCTCAGTCAGTGTGTGAGTAGCCCCAAAGGTAAGAATATTCTCCTCTGTCTTCCTCCTCTCTGTGACCAATATATTTCCTCTTAGATAAATGGACACAGATTCAACTAATGTGACATTTTATCATGTCAACGTTTCGCTCCCCAGGAACTTTAAGAAAGTGAAGAGCGAAACGTTGCCACAATAAAATGTCACATTAGTTACATCTTTGTTCATCTTCCTAACATTTTGTCGGTAATTCTACTAGTATTATTAATATAGTTCCTCTATGTGTTTATTCTTTTATTTAAGTTAGATAAATTCAGAAACAGAAAAGAAAGGAAAGTGATGCTTTGGCAATATAGTTGTAGTTGAGTAAAATAATCCACCAAGTAGCGTTATTGAAGCTAACTTCTTTGACACATTAAAACTGGTTGGGCAATGATACAAGTGAGAAGAATTGTGTTTCAGAAGAACAAGCTTGTGTCAAAATGGCGCTGGTAAACACGGAACAAGTGAAAATCAGTAAATAACAGCACAACTAAGCTACCCTAACCTAACCTAACTTAAATGGTTTACACAGCAGTGGTTAATTTCCAAGTCTTAGACATGATAATGTAATTGAACAACAATTTGAAGTCAAAAAAACACATTAACTAGAACACACATCTATGTGTAGCATTTAAAGAATAGTTATCAAGCAAACAGATGTACAGACGAGGAAGTGTTTGGAAGCATCTCTTGTATCACACACAATCATCCATAACAGCAGCAAGTTCAACCATTCTGAAGTACTGTCAGAAGCACTGATCAGAACCCACGACTGCTACCAAATACATGTTATTTATGTACAAACCTTTTGATAAATATATGAAGGCTATTTGCGTAATGCTGTACTTTTCCTTATACAACTTTATTGTTAAACATCTTTTGTTTATGTTTATGCTTTGTTCTTACACCTCACCTGCCCATTGTATCTTTATTTTCTTGGGATGTGTACAGTGAGGCCTGACATAGCTCTTGGCTATGTCAGGTAGTTACTGGCCAGCAATGTGTAGTTACTGGCCAACAATATATAGCTCCTGTCCAACACTATGTAGGTCTTGGCCAGCAATAAAAGCTATGAATACATTATACAAAATGTTGATCATGTTTTTTGTTAATAGTGACACTGTGATACACAGAGCTACTCTTGCAACCTCTAGCACTATACTGCCTCCCTTACAGCAAGTCTTTTTTTCACAGCTGTTTCTCTCTCCCTCACAGCAACAGATCTATGCGCCGTTGGAACATCAACCAGCACGACTACTACAACAGCCTCACCGACTGTGACTGCCCAGTCAATCAACAGACTCAGTTGTTCTGACCAGAACGTACGTCCTCGCGAGACCTGGATAGTCAGCCAGTACTGTCAGTCCATCCCACTCTGTGACGCTAACAAGAGGTTTAAGGTAAGAGAAACGTGTTCTGAAGACACTTTAGATGAAGGTCGGTACATACAAGTATTTAACATACTCGTTTCTTTGAATTCCTTCATAAATGTTATCTTGCTAACAGCACATCAAGTCATAAAAAACCACTTACCTCCATTCACTCCTAAAAAGTATACACAAACGTGTGGGATGTCCAAGCCCCTATCACTCCAAACCACTTTACCTCCACCCTCCAACTTTTCTTAGGATGACCCCTACCCTGCCTTCCCTCCACTATACATTTATACACCCTCTAGGTCATCCTATTTTGCTCTATCATCTCTAAATATCAAAACCACCTCAACAGATCCTCCTCAGCCCTCTGGATAATACTTTTAGTAACCCTGTACCTTCCAATCTCAAAACTACAAATTCTCTGCATAATACTCACGCCACACATTGCCCTCACACACGACATCGCTACCTCCAGCCTCCTTCTCACTGCAACGTTAACAACCCATGCTTCACACCCATATAAGAGTGTTGGTACCACTATACTCTCATACATTCCACTATTTGAGAAATGGTATGCTGGAACTGACAAGATGTGGTAGGTAGGTACAAGGTTGGACACGACAAGTGTTTCCTAACATGGGTCTTAGTTACTTGATGACCCACAGGATAATGTTGTCGCCATGGATAATGTTCTTTGTCTCCATGGATAACGTTCTTTGTCTCCATGGATAACATTCTTTGTCTCCATGGATAACATTCTTTGTCTCCATGGATAACATTCTTTGTCTCCATGGATAACATTCTTTGTCTCCATGGATAACATTCTTTATCTCCATGGATAACATTCTTTCTCTCCATGGATAACATTCTTTGTCTCCATGGATAACATTCTTTCTCTCCATGGATAACATTCTTTATCTCCATGGATAACATTCTTTATCTCCATGGATAACATTCTTTCTCTCCATGGATAACATTCTTTGTCTCCATGGATAACATTCTTTATCTCCATGGATAACATTCTTTATCTCCATGGATAACATTCTTTCTCTCCATGGATAACATTCTTTGTCTCCATGGATAACATTCTTTCTCTCCATGGATAACATTCTTTGTCTCCATGGATAACATTCTTTATCTCAATGGATAACATTCTTTCTCTCCATGGATAACATTCTTTATCTCCATGGATAACATTCTTTCTCTCCATGGATAACATTCTTTATCTCCATGGATAACATTCTTTCTCTCCATGGATAACATTCTTTACCTCCATGGATAACATTCTTTGTCTCCATGGATAACATTCTTTGTCTCCATGGATAACATTCTTTATCTCCATGGATAACATTCTTTACCTCCATGGATAACATTCTTTGTCTCCATGGATAACATTCTTTGTCTCCATGGATAACATTCTTTATCTCCATGGATAACATTCTTTGTCTCCATGGATAACATTCTTTACCTCCCTGTAACTCATTTCACTCGAAAGTTTAGAAATGTTCATTTATTTTAAAGCTCCAGTGATTTTAAGATCTTAAATCCTCTAACTCAGTGATATTATAACAGGAACCTAACTAATGTAAGATAATTATCAAACACTGGTCAGACTACGCGGTCATATTAATAACTTTACATATATAATAACTTTGCATACATTGCCAGTGATATAGACATCACTAGCAATTATCTTAGGAGTTTCAACACCTCTAGAAAAGGGGTCCATTTAAAGGGGCACATTTAAAGAGGGTGGCATCCGTAATGTCAAGGAAGATGACCATAGTTTATCTACCGCGCAACATTCTGAGGTAAACACTGGTCTAACCATCAGAAAAAGCAGGAAAAATATGCCCTAATTCCTCGGTGTGGATCTACATAGTTAAGACAGTCAAACACATTCGTATAAGAGCCAGATTTTTGGCTATGTACAATTGCCTCAACTAAAAATGAATCTAATTTGAACAACCCACCACTGTTACTGTGTAATAAACGCTTATCATGGTAAATAATCGCCGATTCGACAATATTCCGTTCAAGCGAAGAGGAACAAGGGACAGTGGCTTGTTTTACACCAAAATGCCGGGTTATTGTAAGTTCTAATATGGCTTAAAATCACATTCGATTCTTGTGCAGTAAGTATCGAATAACAATGTTGTTAGATCCTCAAGTATTAAGTTAATTGTAACACAAAACACCAGAAGCTATTATTCAACTCCCCCCGTAGTTGTTTTGTGTCTGGTATCACTTGTTCGTGATTATTTTGAATTACACACACACACACACACACATATATATATATATATATATATATATATATATATATATATATATATATATATATATATATATATATATATATATATATATATATATATATATATATATATATATATATATATATATATATATATATAGCAAACAATCACAGAGGCGCTCTTAACTCTGTAAGACAAGCCACGGGGGGATGGGGGGGGGGGTAGAAATCTTCAGCTCAAGTATTTTCACACTTATCAGTACGTCATCAGGAGCTATACAGTGTCGCAAGGCAACATTGCACAGCTCCTGAGGGGAAGTTTTCTTAGAGTAGCGCAGTGACCTACTCTGTGATTTTCATCACGGCATAATGCCAGGGCGCTCACCCGGCATAATGCCAGGGCGCTCACCCGGCATAATGCCAGGGCGCTCACCCGGCATAATGCCAGGGCGCTCACCGGCATTATGCCGGGTGATCATTATATATATATAGTGTTCATCCTTTTTAAAACAATATTTGTGTGTGTGTAAGAAGGTAATATTGTGTTGTATGTTAACAGGGTATAAGTGAGGTATGCAGTAATTACTACCAGTGTTACAAGACTAGTACTGGTGCCTGGAACTATGAACTGAGAAACTGTATCAATGGCAAGATGTACAGCTACACCACAGACAGTTGTGTTGATCCACCAACAAGTAAGTGCATAACAAAATATAATGAAAGTGTTTCTGTCTTTGCAATGATCCCCAGAAGGTATGCCAGTGTTGTATAACAACAGTTTACTGTATCTTAGTGATCCCAGTGTTGTATAACAACAGTTTACTGTATCTTAGTGATCCCAGTGTTGTATAACAACAGTTTACTGTATCTTAATGATCCCAGTGTTGTATAACAACAGTTTACTGTATCTTAGTGATCCCAGTGTTGTATAACAACAGTTCACTGTATCTTAGTGATCCCAGTGTTGTATAACAACAGTTTACTGTATCTTAGTGATCCCAGTGTTGTATAACAACAGTTTACTGTATCTTAGTGATCCCAGTGTTGTATAACAACAGTTTACTGTATCTTAGTGATCCCAGTGTTGTATAACAACAGTTTACTGTATCTTAGTGATCCCAGTGTTGTATAACACCAGTTTACTGTATCTTAGTGATCCCAGTGTTGTATAACAACAGTTTACTGTATCTTAGTGATCCCAGTGTTGTATAACACCAGTTTACTGTATCTTAGTGATCCCAGTGTTGTATAACAACAGTTTACTGTATCTTAGTGATCCCAGTGTTGTATAACACCAGTTTACTGTATCTTAGTGATCCCAGTGTTGTATAACAACAGTTTACTGTATTTTAGTGATCCCAGTGTTGTATAACACCAGTTTACTGTATTTTAGTGATCCCAGTGTTGTATAACACCAGTTTACTGTATCTTAGTGATCCCAGTGTTGTATAACACCAGTTCACTGTATCTTAGTGATCCCAGTGTTGTATACCAACAGTTTACTGTATCTTAGTGATCCCAGTGTTGTATAACACAAGTTCACTGTTCCTCAACTTACAGGAAAGGAATAGTGCAGAGTGCGGCATAATTTTGTACTGTTGTTAAATATTTATGTTGAAGATCTTAAGGGAATCGGAATAAACATCAACAAATAATCACATGGACATTAATACCCTATTTTTTTTAATAATAAATAAACAAATTAGGACATAGACAGAGCAGCACAAATTAGGACATAAACAGCCCAACATAGAGCCAAACTTTCTACCAAGAAAGACCAGCTTCAAAAGTTTCAAGTCAAACTGAAGAGGCATTCTGTAGTTATCTGACTCTGACCAATATTCCATAATACACTAATATAAAGTTTGAAGCCAATTATAAATTCCATTATGGTTTAGAGCCGATCGGCTTTTTCCCAAGAAGGTGAACTAGCCCAGAGAGGAAAACGTTCACCATTAGTCAGTCAGTAGCTGTCTTGCCAGGAGTAGACAGCCATCACCAGTCAGACCTGGTCTACTACAGGCTGGTAGATCAAGTCTACTACAACCTGTCAGACCTGTTCTACAATCTGTTAGACCTGGTCTATTACAGCCTGTTAGACCTGGTCTACTACAGCCTGTCAGAACAGACCTGTTGTCTGCCCACATCCATTAGTACTCTTTCCTGGTCCTCACCTATATTATTTTCTCCTCACGAATTTCTCACGATCTGCGAACAGAGTACAGTCTAACAGAGTACAGTCTAACAGAGTACAGTCTAACACAGTACAGTCTAACAGAGTACAGTCTAACACAGTACAGTCTAACAGAGTACAGTCTAACACAGTACAGTCTAACAGAGTACAGTCTAACAGAGTACAGTCTAACAGAGTACAGTCTAACACAGTACAGTCTAACAGAGTACAGTCTAACACAGTACAGTCTAACAGAGTACAGTCTAACACAGTACAGTCTAACAGAGTACAGTCTAACAGAGTACAGTCTAACAGAGTACAGTCTAACAGAGTACAGTCTAACAGAGTACAGTCTAACAGAGTACAGTCTAACAGAGTACAGTCTAACAGAGTACAGTCTAACAGAGTACAGTCTAACAGAGTACAGTCTAACAGAGTACAGTCTAACAGAGTACAGTCTAACACAGTACAGTCTAACACAGTACAGTCTAACACAGTACAGTCTAACAGAGTACAGTCTAACAGAGTACAGTCTAACACAGTACAGTCTAACAGAGTACAGTCTAACAGAGTACAGTCTAACAGAGTACAGTCTAACAGAGTACAGTCTAACACAGTACAGTCTAACACAGTACAGTCTAACAGAGTACAGTCTAACAGAGTACAGTCTAACAGAGTACAGTCTAACAGAGTACAGTCTAACAGAGTACAGTCTAACAGAGTACAGTCTAACAGAGTACAGTCTAACAGAGTACAGTCTAACAGAGTACAGTCTAACAGAGTACAGTCTAACACAGTACAGTCTAACAGAGTACAGTCTAACACAGTACAGTCTAACAGAGTACAGTCTAACAGAGTACAGTCTAACAGAGTAGAGTCTAACAGAGTACAGTCTAACACAGTACAGTCTAACAGAGTACAGTCTAACAGAGTACAGTCTAACAGAGTACAGTCTAACAGAGTACAGTCTAACACAGTACAGTCTAACACAGTACAGTCTAACAGAGTACAGTCTAACAGAGTACAGTCTAACAGAGTACAGTCTAACACAGTACAGTCTAACACAGTACAGTCTAACACAGTACAGTCTAACAGAGTACAGTCTAACAGAGTACAGTCTAACAGAGTACAGTCTAACAGAGTACAGTCTAACACAGTACAGTCTAACAGAGTACAGTCTAACAGAGTACAGTCTAACAGAGTACAGTCTAACAGAGTACAGTCTAACACAGTACAGTCTAACACAGTACAGTCTAACAGAGTACAGTCTAACAGAGTACAGTCTAACAGAGTACAGTCTAACACAGTACAGTCTAACAGAGTACAGTCTAACACAGTACAGTCTAACAGAGTACAGTCTAACACAGTACAGTCTAACAGAGTACAGTCTAACACAGTACAGTCTAACAGAGTACAGTCTAACAGAGTACAGTCTAACAGAGTACAGTCTAACAGAGTACAGTCTAACACAGTACAGTCTAACAGAGTACAGTCTAACACAGTACAGTCTAACAGAGTACAGTCTAACACAGTACAGTCTAACAGAGTACAGTCTAACAGAGTACAGTCTAACAGAGTACAGTCTAACAGAGTACAGTCTAACAGAGTACAGTCTAACAGAGTACAGTCTAACAGAGTACAGTCTAACAGAGTACAGTCTAACAGAGTACAGTCTAACAGAGTACAGTCTAACAGTCTAACAGAGTACAGTCTAACAGAGTACAGTCTAACAGAGTACAGTCTAACAGAGTACAGTCTAACAGAGTACAGTCTAACAGAGTACAGTCTAACAGATTACAGTCTAACAGAGTACGGTCTAACAGTCTAACAGAGTACAGTCTAACAAATTACAGTCTAACATATTACAGTCTAACAGATTACAGTCTAACAGAGTACAGTCTAACAGATTACAGTCTAACAGAGTACAGTCTAACAGAGTACAGTCTAACAGAGTACAGTCTAACAGAGTACAGTCTAACAGAGTACAGTCTAACAGAGTACAGTCTAACAGAGTACAGTCTAACAGAGTACAGTCTAACAGAGTACAGTCTAACAGAGTACAGTCTAACAGAGTACAGTCTAACAGAGTACAGTCTAACAGAGTACAGTCTAACAGAGTACAGTCTAACAGATTACAGCCTAACAGATTACAGTCTAACAGATTACAGTCTAACAGAGTACAGTCTAACAGATTACAGTCTAACAGATTACAGTCTAACAGAGTACAGTCTAACAGAGTACAGTCTAACAGATTACAGTCTAACAGAGTACAGTCTAACAGAGTACAGTCTAACAGATTACAGTCTAACAGATTACAGTCTAACAGAGTACAGTCTAACAGATTACAGTCTAACAGATTACAGTCTAACAGATTACAGTCTAACAGATTACAGTCTAACAGAGTACAGTCTAACAGATTACAGTCTAACAGATTACAGTCTAACAGAGTACAGTCTAACAGATTACAGTCTAACAGATTACAGTCTAACAGAGTACAGTCTAACAGATTACAGTCTAACAGATTACAGTCTAACAGAGTACAGTCTAACAGAGTACAGTCTAACAGATTACAGTCTAACAGATTACAGTCTAACAGATTACAGTCTAACAGATTACAGCCTAACAGAGTACAGTCTAACAGATTACAGTCTAACAGAGTACAATCTAACAGAGTACAGTCTAATAGATTACAGTCTAACAGATTACAGTCTAACAGAGTACAGTCTAACAGAGTACAGTCTAACAGATTGCAGTCTAACAGAGTACAATCTAACAGATTACAGTCTAACAGAGTACAGTCTAACAGATTACAGTCTAACATATTACAGTCTAACAGAGTACAGTCTAACAGATTACAGTCTAACAGAGTACAGTCTAACAGATTACAGTCTAACAGATTACAGTCTAACAGAGTACAGTCTAACAGATTACAGTCTAATATATTACAGTCTAACAGAGTACAGTCTAACAGATTACAGTCTTACAGAGTACAGTCTAACAAATTACAGTCTAACATATTACAGTCTAACAGAGTACAGTCTAACAGAGTACAGTCTAACAGATTACAGTCTTACAGAGTACAGTCTAACAAATTACAGTCTAACATATTACAGTCTAACAGAGTACAGTCTAACAGATTACAGTCTAACAGAGTGCAGTCTAACAGAGTACAGTCTAACAAAGTACAGTCTAGCAGATGACAGTCTAACAGAGTACAGTCTAACAGATTACAGTCTAACAGAGTACAGTCTAACAGATTACAGTCTAACAGAGTACAGTCTAACAGATTACAGTCTAACAGAGTACAGTCTAACAGAGTACAGTCTAACAGAGTACAGTCTAACAGATTACAGTCTAACAGAGTACAGTCTAATAGAGTACAGTCTAACAGATTACAGTCTAACAGAGTACAGTCTAACAGATTACAGTATAACAGATTACAGTCTAACAGATTACAGTCTAACAGAGTACAGGCTAACAGAGTACAGTCTAACAAAGTACAGTCTAACAGAGTACAGTCTAACAGAGTACAGTCTAACAGATTACAGTCTAACAGATTACAGTCTAACAGAGTACAGTCTAACAGATTAGAGTCTAACAGAGTACAGTCTAACAGAGTACAGTCTAACAGATTAGAGTCTAACAGAGTGCAGTCTAGCAGAGTACAGTCTAACAGATTACAGTCTGACAGATTACAGTCTAACAGAGTACAGTCTAACAGAGTACAGTCTAACAGAGTACAGTCTAACAGATTACAGTCTAACAGAGTACAGTCTAACAGAGTACAGTCTAACAGAGTACAGTCTAACAGATTAGTCTAACAGAGTACAGTCTAAGAGATTACAGTCTAACAGAGTACAGTATAACAGAGTACAGTCTAACAGAGTACAGTCTAACAGTACAGTCTAACAGAGTACAGTCTAACAGAGTACAGTCTAACAGATTACAGTCTAACAGAGTACAGTCTAACAGAGTACAGTCTAACAGATTACAGTCTAACAGATTACAGTATAACAGAGTACAGTCTAACAGTACAGTCTAACAGAGTACAGTCTAACAGAGTACAGTCTAACAGAGTACAGTCTAACAGATTACAGTATAACAGAGTACAGTTTAACAGTACAGTCTAACAGAGTACAGTCTAACAGAGTACAGTCTAACAGAGTGCAGTCTAATAGATTACAGTCTAACAGAGTACAGTCTAACAGAGTACAGTCTAACAGATTACAGTCTAACAGAGTATAGTCTAACAGATTACAGTCTAACAGAGTACAGTCTAACAGAATACAGTCTAACAGAGTACAGTCTAACAGATTACAGTCTAACAGAGTACAGTATAACAGAGTACAGTCTAACATATTACAGTCTAACAGAGTACAGTCTAACAGAGTACAGTCTAACAGAGTGCAGTCTAACAGATTACAGTCTAACAGAGTACAGTCTAACAGAGTACAGTCTAACAGATTACAGTCTAACAGAGTACAGTCTAACAGAGTACAGTCTAACAGATTACAGTCTAACAGAGTACAGTCTAACAGAGTACAGTCTAACAGATTACAGTCTAACAGAGTACAGTATAACAGAGTACAGTCTAACAGATTACAGTCTAACAGAGTACAGTCTAACAGAGTACAGTCTATCAGAGTGCAGTCTAACAGAGTACAGTCTAACAGAGTACAGTCTAACAGAGTACAGTCTAACGTCGTAAAAATATGGTAAGACCAGCGTCGTAAGTCCAACCCTCTAACTACTCCTGGACGTAAGACTGGTCCATGTTGCTACATAATAATGGTATTAACGATTGTCCAATAATAACCAACACGGAGACATAAACGAGGGTAATTATCGAGGATTAACACGGAGACATAAACGAGGGTAATTATCGAGGATTAACACGGAGACATAAACGAGGGTAATTATCGAGGATTAACACGGAGACATAAACGAGGGTAATTATCGAGGATTAACACGGAGACATAAACGAGGGTTATTATCGAGGATTAACACGGAGACATAAACGGAGCGAGGGTAATTATCGAGGATTAACACGGAGACATAAACGAGGGTAATTATCGAGGATTAACACGGAGACATAAACGAGGGTAATTATCGAGGATTAACACGGAGACATAAACGAGGGTAATTATCGAGGATTAACACGGAGACATAAACGAGGGTAATTATCGAGGATTAACACGGAGGGTAATTATCGAGGATTAACACGGAGACATAAAGGGTAATTATCGAGGATTAACACGGAGACATAAACGCGGGTAATTATCGAGGATTAACACGGAGACATAAACGAGGGTAATTATCGAGGATTAACACGGAGACATAAACGCGGGTAATTATCGAGGATTAACACGGAGACATAAACGAGGGTAATTATCGAGGATTAACACGGAGACATAAACGAGGGTTATTATCGAGGATTAACACGGAGACATAAACGCGGGTAATTATCGAGGATTAACACGGAGACATAAACGAGGGTAATTATCGAGGATTAACACGGAGACATAAACGAGGGTAATTATCGAGGATTAACACGGAGACATAAACGCGGGTAATTATCGAGGATTAACACGGAGACATAAACGCGGGTAATTATCGAGGATTAACACGGAGACATAAACGAGGGTAATTATCGAGGATTAACACGGAGACATAAACGAGGGTAATTATCGAGGATTAACACGGAGACATAAACGAGGGTAATTATCGAGGATTAACACGGAGACATAAACGAGGGTAATTATCGAGGATTAACACGGAGACATAAACGAGGGTAATTATCGAGGATTAACACGGAGACATAAACGAGGGTAATTATCGAGGATTAACACGGAGACATAAACGCGGGTAATTATCGAGGATTAACACGGAGACATAAACGAGGGTAATTATCGAGGATTAACACGGAGACATAAACGAGGGTAATTATCGAGGATTAACACGGAGACATAAACGAGGGTAATTATCGAGGATTAACACGGAGACATAAACGAGGGTAATTATCGAGGATTAACACGGAGACATAAACGAGGGTAATTATCGAGGATTAACACGGAGACATAAACGAGGGTAATTATCGAGGATTAACACGGAGACATAAACGCGGGTAATTATCGAGGATTAACACGGAGACATAAACGAGGGTAATTATCGAGGATTAACACGGAGACATAAACGAGGGTAATTATCGAGGATTAACACGGAGACATAAACGCGGGTAATTATCGAGGATTAACACGGAGACATAAACGCGGGTAATTATCGAGGATTAACACGGAGACATAAACGAGGGTAATTATCGAGGATTAACACGGAGACATAAACGCGGGTAATTATCGAGGATTAACACGGAGACATAAACGAGGGTAATTATCGAGGATTAACACGGAGACATAAACGAGGGTAATTATCGAGGATTAACACGGAGACATAAACGCGGGTAATTATCGAGGATTAACACGGAGACATAAACGCGGGTAATTATCGAGGATTAACACGGAGACATAAACGAGGGTAATTATCGAGGATTAACACGGAGACATAAACGCGGGTAATTATCGAGGATTAACACGGAGACATAAACGAGGGTAATTATCGAGGATTAACACGGAGACATAAACGAGGGTAATTATCGAGGATTAACACGGAGACATAAACGCGGGTAATTATCGAGGATTAACACGGAGACATAAACGAGGGTAATTATCGAGGATTAACACGGAGACATAAACGAGGGTAATTATCGAGGATTAACACGGAGACATAAACGAGGGTAATTATCGAGGATTAACACGGAGACATAAACGCGGGTAATTATCGAGGATTAACACGGAGACATAAACGAGGGTAATTATCGAGGATTAACACGGAGACATAAACGAGGGTAATTATCGAGGATTAACACGGAGACATAAACGACATAAAGGGTAATTATCGAGGATTAACACGGAGACATAAACGAGGGTAATTATCGAGGATTAACACGGAGACATAAACGAGGGTAATTATCGAGGATTAACACGGAGACATAAACGAGGGTTATTATCGAGGATTAACACGGAGACATAAACGAGGGTAATTATCGAGGATTAACACGGAGACATAAACGAGGGTAATTATCGAGGATTAACACGGAGACATAAACGAGGGTAATTATCGAGGATTAACACGGAGACATAAACGAGGGTAATTATCGAGGATTAACACGGAGACATAAACGAGGGTAATTATCGAGGATTAACACGGAGACATAAACGAGGGTAATTATCGAGGATTAACACGGAGACATAAACGAGGGTTATTATCGAGGATTAACACGGAGACATAAACGAGGGTTATTATCGAGGATTAACACGGAGACATAAACGAGGGTAATTATCGAGGATTAACACGGAGACATAAACGAGGGTTATTATCGAGGATTAACACGGAGACATAAACGAGGGTAATTATCGAGGATTAACACGGAGACATAAACGAGGGTAATTATCGAGGATTAACGAGTGTTTGCTACGTTTTAATTATCCATACTAATGTATATTTTCATTTTTATTTTCAGAGAGTCAGCGGTGTTAGCTGACACACGTGGGAGGGTGTCAAGTGTCAGCTGACACATGTGGGAAGGTGTCAAGAGTCAGCTGACACACGTGGGAGGGTGTCAAGAGTCAGCTGACACACGTGGGAGGGTGTCAAGAGTCAGCTGACACATGTGGGAAGGTGTCAAGAGTCAGCTGACACACGTGGGAGGGTGTCAAGAGTCAGCTGACACACGTGGGAGGGTGTCAAGAGTCAGCTGACACACGTGGGAGGGTGTCAAGAGTCAGCTGACACACGTGGGAGGGTGTCAAGAGTCAGCTGACACACGTGGGAGGGTGTCAAGAGTCAGCTGACGTGGGAGGGTGTCAAGAGTCAGCTGACTGACACACGTGGGAGGGTGTCAAGAGTCAGCTGACACACGTGGGAGGATGTCAAGAGTCAGCTGACACACGTGGGAGGGTGTCAAGAGTCAGCTGACACACGTGGGAGGATGTCAAGAGTCAGCTGACACACGTGGGAGGGTGTCAAGAGTCAGCTGACACACGTGGGAGGATGTCAAGAGTCAGCTGACACACGTGGGTGTCAAGAGTCAGCTGACACACGTGGGAGGATGTCAAGAGTCAGCTGACACACGTGGGAGGGTGTCAAGAGTCAGCTTACACACGTGGGAGGATGTCAAGAATCAGCTGACACACGTGGGAGGGTGTCAAGAGTCAGCTGACACACGTGGGAGGATGTCAAGAGTCAGCTGACACACGTGGGTGTCAAGAGTCAGCTGACACACGTGGGAGGATGTCAAGAGTCAGCTGACACACGTGGGTGTCAAGAGTCAACTGACACACGTGGGAGGGTGTCAAGAGTCAGCTGACACACGTGGGAGGATGTCAAGAGTGAGCTGACACACGTGGGAGGGTGTCAAGAGTCAGCTGACACACGTGGGAGGGTGTCAAGAGTCAGCTGACACACGTGGGAGAGTGTCAAGAGTCAGCTGACACACGTCGGAGGGTGTCAAGAGTCAGCTGACACCTTTGGCGCCACACACACATTGCTCTGGCACCCAACACCTGTATGGTAGACGTTAGTCTATTATCTATTTTGTGAGGAGTGCTGGGATCGAACCGATGTCCTTCCTATTGCAACTTCAGCTTTGTGTAGATGTAGACACATTCTGACACACCTGTCCAAGTGAACTAGTGCACCACATGACACACCTGTCCAAGTGAACTAGTGCACCACATGACACACCTGTCCAAGTGAACTAGTGCACCACATGACACACCTGTCCAAGTGAACTAGTGCACCACATGACACACCTGTCCAAGTGAACTAGTGCACCACATGACACACCTGTCCAAGTGAACTAGTGCACCACATGACACACCTGTCCAAGTGAACTAGTGCACCACATGACACACCTGTCCAAGTGAACTAGTGCACCATATGACACACCTGTCCAAGTGAACTAGTACACCACATGACACACCTGTCCAAGTGAACTAGTGCACCACATGACACACCTGTCCAAGTGAACTAGTGCACCACATGACACACCTGTCCAAGTGAACTAGTGCACCACATGACACACCTGTCCAAGTGAACTAGTGCACCACATGACACACCTGTCCAAGTGAACTAGTGCACCACATTACACACATGTCCAAGTGAACTAGTGCACCACATGACACACCTGTCCAAGTGAACTAGTGCACCACATGACACACCTGTCCAAGTGAACTAGTGCACCACATGACACACCTGTCCAAGTGAACTAGTGCACCACATGACACACCTGTCCAAGTGAACTAGTGCACCACATGACACACCTGTCCAAGTGAACTAGTGCACCACATGACACACCTGTCCAAGTGAACTAGTGCACCACATGACACACCTGTCCAAGTGAACTAGTGCACCACTTGACACACCTGTCCAAGTGAACTAGTGCACCACATGACACACCTGTCCAAGTGAACTAGTGCACCACATGACACACCTGTCCAAGTGAACTAGTGCACCACTTGACACACCTGTCCAAGTGAACTAGTGCACCACATGACACACCTGTCCAAGTGAACTAGTGCACCACATGACACACCTGTCCAAGTGAACTAGTGCACCACTTGACACACCTGTCCAAGTGAACTAGTGCACCACTTGACACACCTGTCCAAGTGAACTAGTGCACCACTTGACACACCTGTCCAAGTGAACTAGTGCACCACTTGACACACCTGTCCAAGTGAATTAGTGCACCACTTGACACACCTGTCCAAGTGAACTAGTGCACCACTTGACACACCTGTCCAAGTGAACTAGTGCACCACATGACACACCTGTCCAAGTGAACTAGTGCACCACATGATACACCTGTCCAAGTGAACTAGTGCACCACTTGACACACCTGTCCAAGTGAACTAGTGCACCACATGACACACCTGTCCAAGTGAACTAATGCACCACATGACACACCTGTCCAAGTGAACTAGTGCACCACTTGACACACCTGTCCAAGTGAACTAGTGCACCACATGACACACCTGTCCAAGTGAACTAGTGCACCACTTGACACACCTGTCCAAGTGAACTAGTGCACCACATGACACACCTGTCCAAGTGAACTAGTGCACCACATGACACACCTGTCCAAGTGAACTAGTGCACCACTTGACACACCTGTCCAAGTGAACTAGTACACCACATGACACACCTGTCCAAGTGAACTAGTACACCACATGACACACCTGTCCAAGTGAACTAGTACACCACATGACACACCTGTCCAAGTGAACTAGTGCACCACATGACACACCTGTCCAAGTGAACTAGTGCACCACATGACACACCTGTCCAAGTGAACTAGTGCACCACATGACACACCTGTCCAAGTGAACTAGTGAACCACATGACACACCTGTCCAAGTGAACTAGTGCACCACATGACACACCTGTCCAAGTGAACTAGTGCACCACATGACACACCTGTCCAAGTGAACTAGTGCACCATATGACACACCTGTCCAAGTGAACTAGTACACCACATGACACACCTGTCCAAGTGAACTAGTGCACCACATGACACACCTGTCCAAGTGAACTAGTGCACCACATGACACACCTGTCCAAGTGAACTAGTGCACCACATGACACACCTGTCCAAGTGAACTAGTGCACCACATGACACACCTGTCCAAGTGAACTAGTGCACCACATTACACACATGTCCAAGTGAACTAGTGCACCACATGACACACCTGTCCAAGTGAACTAGTGCACCACATGACACACCTGTCCAAGTGAACTAGTGCACCACATGACACACCTGTCCAAGTGAACTAGTGCACCACATGACACACCTGTCCAAGTGAACTAGTGCACCACATGACACACCTGTCCAAGTGAACTAGTGCACCACATGACACACCTGTCCAAGTGAACTAGTGCACCACATGACACACCTGTCCAAGTGAACTAGTGCACCACTTGACACACCTGTCCAAGTGAACTAGTGCACCACATGACACACCTGTCCAAGTGAACTAGTGCACCACATGACACACCTGTCCAAGTGAACTAGTGCACCACTTGACACACCTGTCCAAGTGAACTAGTGCACCACATGACACACCTGTCCAAGTGAACTAGTGCACCACATGACACACCTGTCCAAGTGAACTAGTGCACCACTTGACACACCTGTCCAAGTGAACTAGTGCACCACTTGACACACCTGTCCAAGTGAACTAGTGCACCACTTGACACACCTGTCCAAGTGAACTAGTGCACCACTTGACACACCTGTCCAAGTGAATTAGTGCACCACTTGACACACCTGTCCAAGTGAACTAGTGCACCACTTGACACACCTGTCCAAGTGAACTAGTGCACCACTTGACACACCTGTCCAAGTGAACTAGTACACCACATGACACACCTGTCCAAGTGAACTAGTGCACCACTTGACACACCTGTCCAAGTGAACTAGTGCACCACATGACACACCTGTCCAAGTGAACTAATGCACCACATGACACACCTGTCCAAGTGAACTAGTGCACCACTTGACACACCTGTCCAAGTGAACTAGTGCACCACATGACACACCTGTCCAAGTGAACTAGTGCACCACTTGACACACCTGTCCAAGTGAACTAGTGCACCACATGACACACCTGTCCAAGTGAACTAGTGCACCACATGACACACCTGTCCAAGTGAACTAGTGCACCACTTGACACACCTGTCCAAGTGAACTAGTACACCACATGACACACCTGTCCAAGTGAACTAGTACACCACATGACACACCTGTCCAAGTGAACTAGTACACCACATGACACACCTGTCCAAGTGAACTAGTGCACCACATGACACACCTGTCCAAGTGAACTAGTGCACCACATGACACACCTGTCCAAGTGAACTAGTGCACCACATGACACACCTGTCCAAGTGAACTAGTGAACCACATGACACACCTGTCCAAGTGAACTAGTACACCACATGACACACCTGTCCAAGTGAACTAGTACACCACATGACACACCTACCCAAGTGAACTAGTGCACCACATGACACACCTGTCCAAGTGAACTAGTACACCACATGACACACCTGTCCAAGTGAACTAGTGCACCACATGACACACCTGTCCAAGTGAACTAGTACACCACATGACACACCTACCCAAGTGAACTAGTGCACCACATGACACACCTACCCAAGTGAACTAGTGCACCACATGACACACCTGTCCAAGTGAACTAGTGCACCACATGACACACCTGTCCAAGTGAACTAGTACACCACATGACACACCTACCCAAGTGAACTAGTACACCACATGACACACCTACCCAAGTGAACTAGTGCACCACATGACACACCTGTCCAAGTGAACTAGTACACCACATGACACACCTGTCCAAGTGAACTAGTACACCACATGACACACCTACCCAAGTGAACTAGTGCACCACATGGCACACCTGCCCAAGTGAACTAGTGCACCACATGACACACCTGTCCAAGTGAACTAGTGCACCACATGACACACCTGTCCAAGTGAACTAGTGCACCACATGACACACCTGTCCAAGTGAACTAGTGCACCACATGACACACCTGTCCAAGTGAACTAGTGCACCACATGACACACCTGTCCAAGTGAACTAGTGCACCACATGACACACCTGTCCAAGTGAACTAGTGCACCACATGACACACCTGTCCAAGTGAACTAGTACACCACATGACACACCTACCCAAGTGAACTAGTACACCACATGACACACCTACCCAAGTGAACTAGTGCACCACATGACACACCTGTCCAAGTGAACTAGTACACCACATGACACACCTGTCCAAGTGAACTAGTACACCACATGACACACCTACCCAAGTGAACTAGTGCACCACATGGCACACCTGCCCAAGTGAACTAGTGCACCACATGACACACCTGTCCAAGTGAACTAGTGCACCACATGACACACCTGTCCAAGTGAACTAGTACACCACATGACACACCTGTCCAAGTGAACTAGTACACCACATGACACACCTACCCAAGTGAACTAGTGCACCACATGGCACACCTGCCCAAGTGAACTAGTGCACCACATGACACACCTGTCCAAGTGAACTAGTGCACCACATGACACACCTGTCCAAGTGAACTAGTGCACCACATGACACACCTACCCCAGTGAACTAGTACACCACATGACACACCTACCCAAGTGAACTAGTACACCACATGACACACCTACCCAAGTGAACTAGTGCACCACATGACACACCTGTCCAAGTGAACTAGTACACCACATGACACACCTGTCCAAGTGAACTAGTACACCACATGACACACCTACCCAAGTGAACTAGTACACCACATGACACACCTACCCAAGTGAACTAGTGCACCACATGACACACCTGTCCAAGTGAACTAGTACACCACATGACACACCTGTCCAAGTGAACTAGTACACCACATGACACACCTACCCAAGTGAACTAGTGCACCACATGACACACCTGTCCAAGTGAACTAGTGCACCACATGACACACCTGTCCAAGTGAACTAGTACACCACATGACACACCTGTCCAAGTGAACTAGTACACCACATGACACACCTACCCAAGTGAACTAGTGCACCACATGGCACACCTGCCCAAGTGAACTAGTGCACCACATGACACACCTGTCCAAGTGAACTAGTGCACCACATGACACACCTGTCCAAGTGAACTAGTGCACCACATGACACACCTGCCCAAGTGAACTAGTGCACCACATGACACACCTGTCCAAGTGAACTAGTGCACCACATGACACACCTGTCCAAGTGAACTAGTGCACCACATGACACACCTGTCCAAGTGAACTAGTGCACCACATGACACACCTGTCCAAGTGAACTAGTGCACCACATGACACACCTGTACAAGTGAACTAGTGCACCACATGACACACCTGTACAAGTGAACTAGTGCACCACATGACACACCTGTACAAGTGAACTAGTGCACCACATGACACACCTGTACAAGTGAACTAGTAAACCACATGACACACCTGTCCAAGTGAACTAGTGCACCACATGACACACCTGTCCAAGTGAACTAGTGCACCACATGACACACCTGTCCAAGTGAACTAGTGCACCACATGACACACCTGTACAAGTGAACTAGTGCACCACATGACACACCTGTCCAAGTGAACTAGTGCACCACATGACACACCTGTCCAAGTGAACTAGTGCACCACATGACACACCTGTCCAAGTGAACTAGTACACCACATGACACACCTGTCCAAGTGAACTAGTGCACCACATGACACACCTGTCCAAGTGAACTAGTGCACCACATGACACACCTGTCCAAGTGAACTAGTACACCACATGACACACCTGTCCAAGTGATACAACTTATCATCTACCACTTGATAGATAATGTTTTGGCTGTAATAATGAAATATGAAAATATATAATAATGTATAATTAATTTTTTTCCTGAATAATATCTAGCTCCATGACACCACCATGACACCACCATGACACCACGATGACACCTCCATGACACCACCATGACACCTCCATGACACAACCATGACACCACCATGACACCACCATGACACCACCATGACACCACCATGACACCACCATGACACCTCCATGACACCACCATGACACCACCATGACACCTCCATGACACCACCATGACACCACCATGACACCACCATGACACCTCCATGACACCTCCATGACACCACCATGACACCTCCATGACACCTCCATGACACCACCATGACACCTCCATGACACCACCATGACACCACCATGACACCACCATGACACCTCCATGACACCACCATGACACCTCCATGACACCACCATGACACCACCATGACACCACCATGACACCTCCATGACACCTCCATGACACCACCATGACACCACCATGACACCACCATGACACCACCATGACACCTCCATGACACCACCATGACACCACCATGACACCACCATGACACCACCATGACACCACCATGACACCACCATGACACCACCATGACACCACCATGACACCACCATGACACCACCATGACACTTCCATGACAACACCATGACACCTCCATGACACCTCCATGACACCACCATGACACCTCCATGACACCTCCATGACACCACCATGACACCTCCATGACACCACCATGACACCACCATGACACCACCATGACACCACCATGACACCACCATGACACCACCATGACACCACCATGACACCTCCATGACACCACCATGACACCTCCATGACACCACCATGACACCACCATGACACCACCATGACACCACCATGACACCTCCATGACACCTCCATGACACCACCATGACACCTCCATGACACCACCATGACACCACCATGACACCACCATGACACCACCATGACACCACCATGACACCACCATGACACCTCCATGACACCACCATGACACCACCATGACACCACCATGACACCTCCATGACACCTCCATGACACCATCATGACACCTCCATGACACCTCCATGACACCACCATGACACCTCCATGACACCACCATAACACCACCATAACAACACCATGACAACACCATAACATCACCATAACACATTAAATACTCTAGAGGTGGTTAACATAACCATCATAAAACATAACAAACTTGTACCATACCTGTACACTTCATGTTTTTGTTAAAAACCGCTACTTTTTTTATCGTTTGTTTGTTGTCCTTGTGCCTAATTCCCTATTGTTTGTTTGTTTGTATGTCAACTAAACCCCATTATTTATTAAGCTGACGTTTAAACTATTTCTAAGTTTATATATATATATACACACACACACATATATATATATATATATATATATATATATATATATATATATATATATATATATATATATATATATATATATACATATATATATATAATTTGTATGGTGAGTGAGGAGAGTGGTTTGGTTCGGTTGATGTACAAGTAGTTAGAGTTAGTTATTAAGAATATAGTTAGTGAAATAACTAGTAATGTTACAACACAAAGAAGTGTTTCTTTCCGGCTGTAATTATGTTCTTGTGATGTTTGTTTACATGTTGGACCACATCACCACATGACCACATCACCACATCTCTCACTTCACCACATCACCACATCTCTAACTTGACCACATCACCACATGACCACATCTCTCACTTGACCACATCTCTCACTTGACTAAATCTCTCACTTGACCACATCACCACATGACCACATCTCTCACTTGACCACATATCTCACTTGACCACATCTCTCACTTGACCACATCACCTCATCTCTCACTTGACCACATCACCACATCTCTCACTTGACCACATCACCACATGACCACATCTCTCACTTGACCACATATCTCACTTGACCACATCTCTCACTTGACCACATCACCACATGACCACATCTCTCACTTGACCACATCTCTCACTTGACCACATCTCTCACTTGACCACATCACCACATGACCACATCTCTCACTTGACCACATATCTCATTTGACCACATGACCACATCTCTCACTTGACCACATCACCACATGACCACATCTCTTACTTGACCACATCTCTCACTCTCGCCTTATAACACCATTTCTATGGACACACACCTACATATATTACACACGTGCCAAATATGTGCTTTATATATATATATATATATATATATATATATATATATATATATATATATATATATATATATATATATATATATATATATATATATATATATATATATATATATATAACTTGTAATGTTCCTTCAGATACAATTGCTGTTTGATTATATTGAGTTTGATTTTCCTTAATTCATTGAAATATGAGAGCAGATCCAGTTCCTTGGATCAAGAGTACTTAATTATCATACACAGCAACACCAATCATTGTCACGTAGGTGGGTAATGATTGAATAGGATATAAGTGGGGAATATGGGAGTAAGGGATTATGTAGGCAGGGGAGAGGCAGGCGAGGTGGTAGGAGTGAGATGATTAGCGGAGGTAGGTAGGTAATGACAGGTCAGTGGTGACCATCACGACACTCTCATTAACTCTACACTACTCACTTACATATGCCTCGCCCATTCTTCACTCATATAAACATAATAAAATAAGAAAAAAGAATAAATAACGGTGGGCAGTGAATATTACTATTCTACTCAAACACAGTTTATTATTAAGTCCTTGTACAATAATATATTTGGGAACAGGAGTACATCATTGGGGTTTAGATAAATGGGGTGGTACACATAAGCAGTGAGACAGGGAACACAATCAACTTGACCAAAATGAATGTAACTTACAATATAGTTCAGAGGGCAGTTCATCACAGGAACTAAGCCACAGGTCCCAAGACCTACACAGCACGAGTACTGCGCCAAGCCAGTACTCTGCCCAATGCCTCCAACAGTCTCCTCCAGAGACTTCAGCAGCCTTCTCCCGAGCCCTGCACCCCAGCAGCAGCTCCGCTCGAAGTCTCTGCTCAGGAGCTCTGTACCCCAGCAGCAGCTCTGCTCGAATCTCTGCTCAGGAGCTCTGCACCCCAGCAGCAGCTCCGCTCGAATCTCCTGATCATGCTCTTCCTTGGGCTTTTATGGTGGTCCAAGCACCCTCCACAACCACGTGTACGACCTGACGCCTAGGTCTGAGGCGTCAAGAACAAAAGACCTCAGACGTGGGCGTGGCTACAGACGTTTGCCAAGGCAAGGTGTGACCATATAATTGGTTAAATTAGGTCTCCTCAGAGACCTCACAAGCCCAGTTGGACTACATCACATCATCCTAAAATATTTTTTCGTTGTTCAAATGATTTACAGTTCAGTGGTATGTGCGTCAGAACACAGTGGTATGTGCGTCAGAACACAGTGGTATGTGCGTCAGAACACAGTGGTATGTGCGTCAGAACACAGTGGTATGTGCGTCAGAACACAGTGGTATGTGCGTCAGAACACAGTGGTATGTGCGTCAGAACACAGTGGTATGTGCGTCAGAACACATTGGTATGTGCGTCAGAACACAGTGGTATGTGCGTCAGAGCACATTGGTATGTGCGTCAGAACACAGTGGTATGTGCGACAGAACACAGTGGTATGTGCGTCAGAACACAGTGGTATGTGAGTCAGAACACAGTGGTATGTGCGTCAGGACACAGTGGTATGTGCGTCAGAACACAGTGGTATGTGCGTCAGAACACAGTGGTATGTGCGTCAGAACACAGTGGTATGTGCGTCAGAACACAGTGGTATGTGCGTCAGAACACATTGGTATGTGCGTCAGAACACAGTGGTATATGCGTCAGAACACATTGGTATGTGCGTCAGAACACAGTGGTATGTGCGTCAGAACGCAGTGGTATGTGCGTCAGAACACAGTGGTATGTGCGTCAGAACACAGTGGTATGTGCGTCAGAACACAGTGGTATGTGCGTCAGAACACAATGGTATGTGCGTCAGAACACAGTGGTATGTGCGTCAGAACACAGTGGTATGTGAGTCAGAACACAGTGGTATGTGCGTCAGAAGACAGTGGTATGCGTCAGAACACAGTGGTATGTGCGTCAGAACACAGTGGGATGTGCGTCAGAACACAGTGGTATGTGCGTCAGAACACAGTGGTATGTGTGTCAGAACACAGTGGTATGTGTGTCAGAACACAGTGGTATGTGCGTCAGAACACAGTGGTATGTGCGTCAGAACACAGTGGTATGTGCGTCAGAACACAGTGGTATGTGCGTCAGAACACAGTGGTATGTGCGTCAGAACACAGTGGTATGTGCGTCAGAACACAGTGGTATGTGCGTCAGAACACAGTGGTATGTGAGCCAGAACACAGTGGTATGTGCGTCAGAACACAGTGGTATGTGCGTCAGAACACAGTGGTATGTGCGTCAGAGCACATTGGTATGTGCGTCAGAACACAGTGGTATGTGCGTCAGAACACAGTGGTATGTGCGTCAGAACACAGGACACAAGTTTGACACCCAGGTTAGTCGAGACTTAGGCTAAGTTACCTTCCTTAGTAGGTACCTAGGTGTTAGTAACCTTGCACCTGATGTCACTGTTCACCTAGCAGTAAGTAGGTACCTAGGTGTTAGTAACCTTACACCTGATGTCACTGTTCACCTAGCAGTAAGTAGGTACCTGAGTGTTAGTAACCTTACACCTTTTGTCACTGTTCACCTAGCAGTAAGTAGGTACCTGGGTGTTAGTAACCTTACACCTGCTGTCACTGTTCACCTAGCAGTAAGTAGGTACCTGGGTGTTAGTAACCTTACACCTGATGTCACTGTTCACCTAGCAGTAAGTAGGTACCTGGGTGTTAGTAACCTTACGCCTGCTGTCACTGTTCACCTAGCAGTAAGTAGGTACCTGGGTGTTAGTAACCTTACACCGGATGTCACTGTTCACCTAGCAGTAAGTAGGTACCTGGGTGTTAGTAACCTTACACCTGCTGTCACTGTTCACCTAGCAGTAAGTAGGTACCTTTGTGTTAGTAACCTTACACCTCCTGTCAATGTTCACCTAGCAGTAAGTAGGTACCTGGGTGTTAGTAACCTTACACCTGATGTCACTGTTCACCTAGCAGTAAGTAGGTACCTGGCTGTTAGTAACCTTACACCTGATGTCACTGTTCACCTAGCAGTAAGTAGGTACCTGGCTGTTAGTAACCTTACACCTGATGTCACTGTTCACCTAGCAGTAAGTAGTTACCTGGGTGTTAGCAACCTTGCACCTGCTGTCACTGTTCACCTAGCAGTAAGTAGGTACCTGGGTGTTAGTAACCTTACACCTGCTGTCACTGTTCACCTAGCAGTAAGTAGGTACCTGGGTGTTAGTAACCTTACACCTGCTGTCACTGTTCACCTAGCAGTAAGTAGGTACCTGGGTGTTAGTAACCTTACACCTGCTGTCACTGTTCACCTAGCAGTAAGTAGGTACCTGGGTGTTAGTAACCTTACACCTGCTGTCACTGTTCACCTAGCAGTAAGTAGGTACCTGGGTGTTCACCTAGCAGTAAGTAGGTAGCTGGGTGTTAGTTGTGGGTGGGATCCTAGGGGTGGTAGTATACTTTAGAACAGACTTTACGTATTATAATGCATTAATGTTGTACACACTGTGATGTTGTACACTATCTGATGCTGTACACACTGCACACACCCATTTGTGGGTGCAGAGGTCGAATCGTAGCTCCTGGCCTCGCCAGGACAAACACAATGTTCACATCATATCTGCAAAATATTTTTTTACCATCAAACTGTGGTTGTTTCTCCCAGGTAGACTCGTCGCGTCCTCCACCAGGGCAGCACCACTTCTCTTAGTACTGCTGCAGGTTAAACCTTAACCATCTTTTAGTGGTGGCCACAACAACAACACTGAAAGAAAGAGTGGAGTGCGTGTTTTTCTATGAAAACAGTGGCATGAGCAGACAAGTGTTAATTTCAGAAAAACTTTTATTGGGGAAAACTCATTATATTCTACTCGGAGTTGGTTGCTACTTCCACACAACTGCCTGTCAATGCTGGAGCAATGGTACTGGTCAAGCTACTGGTGGGAAGGACCTTGTACCTGCTGCTGGAACATCTCTGTAATGTGTTCGTATGACTGTCTCTGTTGGCGCGCATCTTTTTATACTCAGTGATGAAGGCACTGTAGGTTTTCGAGGAAATGTTTAATATATTCTCAGTGGTCTTGAAGGAAGTGTGTGCTGGAGATCTTATAGGTCCCAATAAAGAAAGCCATGATGATTCCACTTTTAGTTCTGGTGTCATGGTGCCACCCAAGTGTATCAGGTCGTCTGGGTTGGTCAGTGTTCTTTACACACTAAATGTAAATATGTTGACACCTGAGTGATGCAGGACCTACAAAGGAAAGGTAAGTGGTTGTATCACCTCTCGTGTGATCTTAATGATGTGTTCAATGTTATTTAAAACGTTCTGTATATTGAGCCACCAAGGAAAGATGTCATCAAGATGGCGTAACCATGTTTTGGTTTTAGATATGACAGGAGGAATGTGGACACTCTCGAGATTCTGCTCTATACATACATTAGGCCAACACAGCGGCTATGGAAATGTCATGGCTATTTCAAGCACTGTCTGTACTTCTAACCTCCTTAGCTGAAGCACATATGTAAGAAGAGGTAATCAATCCCTCAGTCTGAAAGCTAGTGTATCGTCTTGATACTAAGACTAAGATAGCGATCACTGGAACAGATGCACTTAACAGAAAGAACTTGTGGTTGGTGCAATGGTAAATAAAGCCATTCGATAAGCTTTATTTCTATCAATAATGGTTTACAACTGGCACAGGAAAGGTGACATTATTGACTAGCTCACTGTTTATCCTGACGTTAAGTGAGCATTTCACCAGCACACCTACACCTCCTACTGAAGGCGTCCTGGATGTGACACTTTGATGACACAGTTGTTACCTTAAAATGCACAAAAATTCCGCACATAGGAGAAACAAACTTATGACGACGTTTCGGTTCGACTTGAACCATTAACTAGTTACACAATAACACACACACACACACACACACACACACACACACACACACACACACCAGCGGGATTGGACCTAATCACCTTGAGTAGTGCAGATATTGAGGACATCACATATGAAAGACCCCTTGGCGCCATTGATCACGTGGTTCTAAGCTTCCCTCTCCATTTGTAGAGCTACAAGTGGAGAGTGAAGCAGGAAGGGCAGGACGAATGAAGCCAAACTACAAGAGAGGGAACTACACAGGCATGAAGAATTTCCTGCACGAGGATCAGAACTGGCAGGGAAGTCAGTAAACGAGGTGATGGAATATGTGACAACAATATGCAAGGAAGTTGAGGAGAGGTTTGTACCTAAGGGTAACAGAATTAACGAGAAGGCCAAGATGAGCCCTTGGTTCACTCAAAGGTGTAGAGAGGCCAAAACCAAGTGTGCCAGAGAATGGAAGAAGTATAGAAGCCAAAGGACCGAGGAAGAAGTGAAGAGGCTGCTAAGCAAGCTAGATACCTCAGAGGCTATGGGGCCAGATAACATTTCTCTGTGGGTCCTGAGAGAGGGAGCAGAGGCGCTATGTGTACCATTAACAACAATCTTCAACACATCTGTTGAAACAGGGCGACTACCTGAGGTATGGAAGACAGCATATGTAGTTCCAGTTTTTAAAAAAAGGAGATAGGCACGAAGTACTAAACTACAGACAAGTGTCACTGACATGTACAGTGTGCAAATTCATGGAGAAAATCATCAAGAGAAGAGTGGTGGAGCACCTAGAAAGGAATGAGTTTATCAACGGCAGCCAGCACGGTTTCAGGGACGGGAAATTCTGTGTCACAAACCTACTGGAGTTCTATGACAAGGTGACAGCAGTAAGACAAGAGAGAGAGAGAGAGAGAGAGAGAGAGAGAGAGAGAGAGAGAGAGAGAGAGAGAGAGAGAGAGAGAGAGAGAGAGAGAGAGAGAGAGAGAGAGAGAGAGAGAGAGAGAGAGAGGTGGGTAGATTGCATTTTCTTTTACTGTAAGAAGGCGTTTGACACAGTTCCACACAAGAGATTATTGCAAAAGCTGGAGGTCCAAGTAGGGATAACAGGGAAGGTACTGCAGTAGATCAGGGGATACCTGTCAGGAAGACAACAGCTACTCATGGTACGTGGCGAGGTGTCAAAGTGGACGCCTGTGACGAGCTGAGTTCCACAGGGGTCAGTCCTATGACCGGTGCTGTTTCTGGTATTTGTGAACGACAAGACGGAAGGAATAGGTTCCGAAGTGTCCTGTTTGCAGATGATGTGAAGTTGATGAGAAGAATTCAATTGGACAAGGACCAGGAAGAAATTACAAAGAGATCTGGACAGGCTGCAGGCCAGGTCCAGCAACTGACTCCTGGAGTTCAACCCCACCAAGTGCAAAGTCATGAAGACTGGGGAAGGGCAAAGAAGACCACAGACGGAGTACAGTCTAGGGGGCCAGAGACTACAAACATCACTCAAGGAAAAAGATCTTGGGGTGAGTATAACACCAGGCACATCTCCTGAAGCGCATATCAACCAAATAACTGCTGCAGCATATGGGCGCCTAGCAAACCTCAGAACAGCATTCTGACACCTTAATAAGGAATCGTTCAGGACCCTGTACACAGTGTACGTTAGGCCCATATTGGAGTATGCGGCACCAGTTTGGAACCCTCACCTAGCAAAGCACGTAAAGAAACTAGAGAAAGTGCAAAGGTTTGCAACAAGACTAGTCCCGGAGCTAAGAGGTATGTCATACGAGGAGAGGTTAAGGGAAATCGACCTGACGACACTGGAGGACAGGAGAGATAGGGATGATATGATATGAGAGGAATCGACAAGGTGGACAGAGGCAGGATATTCCAGAGATGGGACACAGCAACAAGGGAAGTTTAAGACACAGATGAACCACAAGGATGTTAGGAAGAATTTCTTCAGTCACAGAGTAGTCAGGAGGTGGAATAGTCTGGGAAGCGATGTAGTGGAGGGAGGATCCATACATAGTTTTAAGACGAGGTATGATAAAGCTCATGGAGCAGGAAGAGTGACCAAGTAGCGACCAGTGAAGAGGCGGGGCCAGGAGTTGTGACTCGATCCCTGCAGTCACAACTAGGTGAGTACATACTAACACACACAATGGTCACACACATTAATACATGTAATTTACATGAGCTCTCTCTGTAATTTGGTAAAGTTTTTGTGTGTGCCATGCCAGCGTGCCCCATGCAAGTTATACTTTTTGTATCAAACTGAACACATATTACTGTTAAGTATTTTCCCAGTAAGTCCCTTTCATGAGCTAGTCTAAAATTACCGACTGGAAACGTTCAAAGTAAGTGATCCACTAATCCGGATTCGTCAAGAAATAAGTGAACCAACGACCGGATTCAAACGGATTCGTTGAAAACAAGATATCCTTGACGGATTCTTAAGCTGACGGGGTTTAACGCGCTCCATCAAACTGCCAAACAGTAACTACAACAAATTAGGTACAATACCAATAGACAGATTTACTTCAAGGTGGTTATTAGTAAAAAATATACAGTGATCCACTAACCGGATTCGTCCAAGTAATATGCGAACAAGGACCGGATTCAAACGGATTCGCTGGAATAAATAAAACACATAAATACAAATAGACAGATCTCCACTTTAAGGAAACTATTAGTAGAATATACAGTAAAACCAATAAAGTCACGTCATGAAATCCTGTGTAGTTTGCAAACAAACAAACAAACAAACGGGCTTCTGCATGGATTACATGCAATTTCTGTGGTGGGTGGAGCCAGGTACCTCGTGCAGGTACTCAGGTATCATCTACAAGACATATTAAACCAGGGAAGTGTTTGTGGGTATGACCAAATGAGACCGAACTGTGGAATAAAATCACACTGATAATAAATGATGATAACATCAAAATAGCCTTCATAAAAAAAACACGATAGCATTCTATAACAGTTGGGAAAATAAAAAATCTGGGCCAGAAGATGCTATCGTCCCTGGTACAAATGCTGTCCTGGCAGACAGAAACTGTAAGAATAGAGAAATAAACGATGGTGGCCTGGAAGGGGACAGGAGCTCTAGTGGTGAAACAGGTGTAGACAAGAATAAGGACATGCAAAAATCAATGTTACAAACTGGCAATACCACAGAAGATAGTAAACAAGGGGATGCCCCGAGAAATAGTGAAGATAAATTACCAGAAACAACTTATGAAGTCTTCATTGTTAGCATTAGTGGAGAAGATAGAAGTGAGACAGGACAACACGCATCAGTACGGAATACAGTCACAAAACACCAAGGCAAACAGAAACCAGGCCTATCGCAAATACTGTGCACTTGGTATCTGCAGGCATGGAATATCTGGAAAAACAGATGAGACGTGAAACTTTGATCCACCCTAGAAAATGTCGTGCTCATGTGACAACAGGAAAATGCAACCTTCCTTCCTGTAAGCTTTTCCACCCTGAAATGTGTCACTCTTTAGTTCAGGAAAGACAATGCTATAGCTTATACTGCCAGGCACACCATCTAAAGGATACAAGACACAGAACATCCAGACCATGGGAAAACCTGGGTAGCCACAGCCACTCCAGAGAGAGAGGTTTTTTTTAGCGCCAGGAAGCAAAAAAAGCTGGCAGGAAATGTCAGAAATCGTACATCAATTCCAATCATTTCTGGAGTGGAATCACAGTCGATGGCCTCCACTCCAACACAACAGATATTAGAGCCAGAAAAAAAGGCCCCCCACATACCACCAATCCGATGACATTCTTCTTTGCAAATATACAGGGTCTAAAGCCAGCAACGATTAACAAAATACCTTTCATCCGTGGACTGCTTAAGGAGTCAAATGCAATGTTCACGGTTTTCATAGAGGCCCACAAAAAGGATTACTTGAACAACGAAATATGGATCCCGGGTTACAACCTATACAGATGTGACAGAGTGAACAGGCATATAAGTGACAGAGCATATAAGTGACAGAGTCACTTATATGCTCAGGACTACTAAATGCCTCAAATGATGTAGTTTAAGTTTTAGTAGTAAAGATCGAGAACCAAAACCTGGTCATTGTGGTTGTATACAAACCTCCAGATGCAACGTCCCAACAATTCCAGGAACAACTTTTGAAAATTGACCACTGTCTGGAAAATCTTCCAGCTCCTGCACCCAACATCTTGCTCCTGGGGGATTTCAACCTAAGACACCTAAAATGGAGGAATATAGCAAATAATATTGTTGCAGTAATAACACCAGGAGGCAGCTCAGATGAAAACTCACACACACACGAGCTTTTAAATCTCTGCACCAAATTCACCTTAAACCAGCAAATAATAGAGCCAACAAGATTGGAGAATACACTAGACCTCATCTTCACTAACAATGATGATCAGATACGAAATGTCACCACATCAAAAACAATATACTCAGATCACAACATAATCGAGGTTCAGACATGTATGCTCGGAGCCCCAGACCGACATGTGATCAGAAATCAGGGAGTCTTCATCAAATTCAACTTCAATAACAAAAACAGAAGGTAGGACCAAGTAAACCAAGTCCTAAATGATATAAACTGGGAAGATAGCCTAAGCAACACGGATCCTATCCTATGTCTAGAACAAATTAACCCTGTGGCACTCGAGGTATGCTCAAGGGATATTCCCTTAAGGAAAAGGAGGAGAAGATGTAAACTAGAAAGAGAAAGTCGCTCCCTATACAGTCCAAGGCAAAGAATAACAGAGCGGCTGCAAGAGACCAATATATCTGCAATACGTAGGGAAACACTGGTCAGAGAAATAGCAAATATCGAACTTAAGCTAAAGGAATCTTATAGAAGTCAAGAAACGCGAGAAGAACTAAAAGTCATAAATGAAATTGAAAGAAAACCAAAGTATTTTTTTTCTTATGCCAAATCAAAGTCGAGAACAACATCCAGTATTGGGCCCCTACTTAAACAAGATGGGTCCTACACAGATGACAGCAAGGAAATGAGTGAGCTACTCAAGTCCCAGTATGACTCGGTTTTAAGCGAGCCACTAACCAGACTGAGAGTCGATGACCTAAATGAATTTTTATGAGAGAGAGACAGAATTTGGTAGACATACACTTATCTGATGTTATCCTGACACCAAATGACTTCGAAAATGTGATAAATGACATGCCCATGCACTCTGCCCCAGGCCCAGACTCATGGAACGCCGTGTTCATCAAGAACTGCAAGAAGCCCCTGTCACATGGTTTTAACATCCTGTGGAGAGGGAGCATGGACACGGGGGTCGTCCCACAGCTACTACAAACAACAGACATAGCCCCACTCCACAAAGGGGGCAGTAAAGCAATAGCAAAGAACTACAGACCGATAGCGCTAACATCCAATATCATAAAAATCTTTGAAAGGTCCTAAGAAGCAAGATCGCCAACCATCTAGGTTCCCATCAATAACACAACCCAGGGCAACACGGGTTTAGAGCAGGTCGCTCCTGCCTGTCCCAGCTACTGGACCACTATGACAAGGTTCTGGATGCTCTAGAAGACAAACAGAATGCAGATGGAAAATACAGAGAGAACCCTCACGGCACGCATAACTGAGATAAACCACCTCAATTACTGGGAACGCTTGAAGTTCCTCAACCTGTACTTCATAGAACGCAGGACGGAGAGATACATGATTATATACACCTGGAAAATCCTAGAGGGTCTAGTACCAAAGTTGCACACAAAAATCACTCCCTACGAAAGCAAAAGACTCGGCAGATGATGCAACATCCCTCCAATGAAAAGCAGGGGTGCCACTAGCGCAATAAGAGAAAACACAATAAGTGTCAGGGGCCCAAGACTTCAACTGCCTCCCAGTATACATCAGAGGGATTACCAATAGACCCCTGGCTGTCTTCAAGCAGCCACTAGACAGGCATCTAAAGTACCTGACAAGCCGGGTTGTGGTTCGTACGTTGGATTACGTGCGGGCAGCAGTAACAGCCTGGTTGATCACGCCCTGATCCACCATGAGGCCTGGTCACAGACCTAGCCGCGGGGGCGTTAACCCCCGGAACTCTCTCCAGGTATACTCCAGGTACTGACATGGGAAAGGAGCGTCATAATAGAAGAGTCTTCCCTATTTTCTGAAATCTACTTAATTCTCGTTTTCTTTACAACGTATTAGACAGAGAGAATGGATCTCAAATGATATTTGTAGGAAGAACTTCGCTATTTCCATTAACACAAATTTAGGTTTTGAAGGAAGGGACAAGAAAGGAAAGAAGGAATAAGAGGGATGAAGAAATGAGAAAAAGAATAAGGAAACTAGAAAATAAATAAGGAAGAAATAAGAAGTTAAGATTCGTTGGGATTTTTAACCCAGAGGGGGTTAGTCACATAGGATAACCCAGGGTAGGGAGTGTTAAAAACCCAGGATAACCCAGGGTAGGGAGTGTTAACAACCCAGAATAACCCAGGGTAAGGAGGGTTAGCCACCCAGGATAACCCAGGGTAGGGAGTGTTAACAACCCAGGATAACCAAGGGTAAGGAGTGTTAGCCACCCAGGATAACCCAGGGTAGGGAGTGTTAACAACCCAGGATAACCAAGGGTAAGGAGTGTTAGCCACCCAGGATAACCCAGGGTAGGCACCCAGGATAACCTAGGGTAAGGAGGGTTAGCCATCCAGGATAACCCAGGGTAGGGATTGTTAACAACCCAAGATAACCAAGGGTAAAAAGGGATAACCACCCAGGATAACCCAGCGTAGGGAGTGTTAACAACCCAGGATAACCAAGGGTAAGGAGGGTTAGCCACCCAGGATAACCCAGGGTAGGGATTGTTAACAACCCAGGATAACCAAGGGTAAAAAGGGTTAGCCACCCAGGATAACCCAGGGTAGGGATTGTTAACAACCCAGGATAACCAAGGGTAAAAAGGGTTAGCCACCCAGGATAACCCAGGGCAGGGAGTGTTAATAACCCAGGATAACCAAGGGTAAGGAGGGTTAGCCACCCAGGATAACCCAGGGTAGGGAGTGTTAACAACCCAGGATAGCCAAGGATAAGGAGTGTTAGCCACCCAGGATAACCCAGGGTAGGGAGTGTTAACAACCCATGATAACCAAGGGTAAGAAGTGTTAGCCACCCAGGATAACCAAGGGTAGGGAGTGTTAGTCACCCAGGATAACCCAGGGTAGGAAGTATTAACAACCCAGGATAACCAAGGGTAAGGAGGGTTAGCCACCCAGGATAACCCAGGGTAGGGATTGTTAACAACCCAGGATAACCAAGGGTAAAAAGGGTTAACCACCCAGGATAATCCAGCGTAGGGAGTGTTAACAACCCAGGATAACCAAGGGTAAGGAGGGTTAGCCACCCAGGATAACCCAGGGAAGGGATTGTTAACAACCCAGGATAACCTAGGGTAAAAAGGGTTAGCCACCCAGGATAACCCAGGGTAGGGAGTGTTAACAACCCAGGATAACCAAGGGTAAGGAGGGTTAGCCACCCAGGATAACCCAGGGTAGGGAGTGTTAACAACCCAGGATAGCCAAGGGTAAGGAGTGTTAGCCACCCAGGATAACCCAGGGTAGGGAGTGTTAACAACCCATGATAACCAAGGGTAAGGAGTGTTAGCCACCCAGGATAACCCAGGGTAGGGAGTGTTAGTCACCCAGGATAACCCAGGGTAGGGAGTGTTAACAACCCAGGATAACCAAGGGTAAGGAGGGTTAGCCACCCAGGATAACCCAAGGTAGGGATTGTTAACAACCCAGGATAACCAAGGGTAAAAAGGGTTAGCCACCCGGGATAACCCAGGGTAGGGAGTGTTAACAACCCAGGATAACCAAGGGTAAGGAGGGTTAGCCACCCAGGATAACCCAAGGTAGGGATTGTTAACAACCCAGGATAACCAAGGGTAAAAAGGGTTAGCCACCCGGGATAACCCAGGGTAGGGAGTGTTAACAACCCAGGATAACCAAGGGTAAGGAGGGTTAGCCACCCAGGATAACCCCCAAGGGTAAAAAGGTAGGGATTGTTAACAACCCATAATAACCAAGGGTAAAAAGGAGGGTTAGCCACCCCGGATAACCCAGGGTAGGGAGTGTTAACAACCCAGGATAACCAAGGGTAAGGAGTGTTAGCCACCCAGGATAACCCAGGGTAGGGAGTGTTAACAACCCAGGATAACCAAGGGTAAGGAGGGTTAGCCACCCAGGGCAACCCATGGTAGGGAGTGTTAACAACCCAGGATAACCAAGGGTAGGGAGTGTTAACAACCCAGGATAACCAAGGGTAAGGAGTGTTAGCGGGTAAGAAGTGTTAGCCACCCAGGATAACCCAGGGTAGGGAGTGTTAATCACCCAGGATAACCCAGGGTAAGGAGGGTTAGCCACCCAGGATAACCCAGGGTAGCGAGTGTTAACAACCCAGGATAACCAAAGGTAAGGAGTGTTAGCCACCCAGGATAACCCAGGGTACGGAGTGTTAACAACCCAGGATAACCCAGGGTAAGGAGGGTTAGCCACCCAGGATAACCCAGGGTAGGGAGTGTTAACCCAGGATAACCAAGGGTAAGGAGGGTTAGCCACCCAGGATAACCCAGGGTAGGGAGTGTTAACCCAGGATAACCAAGGGTAAGGAGGGTTAGCCACTCAGGAAAACCCAGGGTAGGGAGTGTTAACAACCCAGGATAACCAAGGGCAAGGAGGGTTAGCCACCCAGGATAACCCAGGGTAGGGATTGTTAACAACCCAGGATAACCAAGGGTAAGGAGCGTTAGCCACCCAGGATAACCCAGGGTAGGGAGTGTTAACAGCCCAGGATAACCAAGGGTAAGGAGGGTTAGCCACCAAGGATAACCCAGGGTAGGGAGTGTTAACAACCCAGGATAACCCAGGGTAAGGAGGGTTAGCCACCCAGGGCAACCCAGGGTAGGGAGTTTTAACAACCCAGGATAATCAAGGGTAAGGAGTGTTAGCCACCCAGGATAACCCAGGGTAGGGAGTGTTAACAACCCAGGATAACCCAGGGTAAGGAGGGTTAGCCACCCAGGGTAACCCAGGGTAGGGAGTGTTAACAACCCAGGATAACCAAGGGTAAGGAGTGTTAGCCACCCAGGATAACCCAGGGTAGGGAGTGTTAACAACCCAGGATAACCTAGGGTAAAAAGGGTTAGCCACCCAGGATAACCCAGGGTAGGGATTGTTAACAACCCAGGATAACCAAGGGTAAAAAGGGTTAGCCACCCAGGATAACCCAGGGTAGGGATTGTTAACAACCCAGGATAGCCAAGGGTAAGGAGTGTTAGCCACCCAGGATAACCCAGGGTAGGGAGCGTTAACAACCCATGATAACCAAGGGTAAGGAGTGTTAGCCACCCAGGATAACCCAGGGTAGGGAGTGTTAGTCAACCAGGATAACCCAGGGTAGGGAGTGTTAACAACCCAGGATAACCAAGGGTAAGGAGGGTTAGCCACCCAGGATAACCCAAGGTAGGGATTGTTAACAACCCAGGATAACCAAGGGTAAAAAGGGTTAGCCACCCGGGATAACCCAGGGTAGGGAGTGTTAACAACCCAGGATAACCAAGGGTAAGGAGGGTTAGCCACCCAGGATAACCCAAGGTAGGGATTGTTAACAACCCAGGATAACCAAGGGTAAAAAGGGTTAGCCACCCGGGATAACCCAGGGTAGGGAGTGTTAACAACCCAGGATAACCAAGGGTAAAGAGGGTTAGCCACACAGGATAACCCAAGGTAGGGATTGTTAACAACCCAGGATAACCAAGGGTAAAAAGGGTTAGCCACCCGGGATAACCCAGGGTAGGGAGTGTTAACAACCCAGGATAACCAAGGGTAAGGAGGGTTAGCCACCCAGGATAACCCAGGGTAGGGATTGTTAACAACCCAGGATAACCAAGGGTAAGGAGTGTTAGCCACCCAGGATAACCCAGGGTAGGGAGTGTTAACAACCCAGGATAACCAAGGGTAAGGAGGGTTAGCCACCCAGGATAACCCAGGGTAGGGAGTGTTAACAACCCAGGATAACCAAGGGTACGGAGTGTTAGCAACCCAGGATAACCAAGGGTAAGGAGTGTTAGCGGGTAAGAAGTGTTAGCCACCCAGGATAACCCAGGGTAGGGAGTGTTAATCACCCAGGATAACCCAGGGTAAGGAGGGTTAGCCACCCAGGATAACCCAGGGTAGGGAGTGTTAACAACCCAGGATAACCAAAGGTAAGGAGTGTTAGCCACCCAGGATAACCCAGGGTAGGGAGTGTTAACAACCCAGGATAACCCAGGGTAAGGAGGGTTAGCCACCCAGGATAACCCAGGGTAGGGAGTGTTAACCCAGGATAACCAAGGGTAAGGAGGGTTAGCCACCCAGGATAACCCAGGGTAGGGAGTGTTAACCCAGGATAACCAAGGGTAATTAGGGTTAGCCACTCAGGAAAACCCAGGGTAGGGAGTGTTAACAACCCAGGATAACCAAGGGCAAGGAGGGTTAGCCACCCAGGATAACCCAGGGTAGGGATTGTTAACAACCCAGGATAACAAAGGGTAAGGAGCGTTAGCCACCCGGGATAACCAAGAGTAGGGAGTGTTAACAACCCAGGATAACCAAGGGTAAGGAGGGTTAGCCACCCAGGATAACCCAGGGTAGGGATTGTTAACAACCCAGGATAACCAAGGGTAAGGAGTGTTAGCCACCCAGGATAACCCAGGGTAGGGAGTGTTAACAACCCAGGATAACCAAGGGTAAGGAGGGTTAGCCACCCAGGGCAACCCATGGTAGGGAGTGTTAACAACCCAGGATAACCAAGGGTAGGGAGTGTTAACAACCCAGGATAACCAAGGGTAAGGAGTGTTAGCGGGTAAGAAGTGTTAGCCACCCAGGATAACCCAGGGTAGGGAGTGTTAATCACCCAGGATAACCCAGGGTAAGGAGGGTTAGCCACCCAGGATAACCCAGGGTAGGGAGTGTTAACAACCCAGGATAACCAAAGGTAAGGAGTGTTAGCCACCCAGGATAACCCAGGGTAGGGAGTGTTAACAACCCAGGATAACCCAGGGTAAGGAGGGTTAGCCACCCAGGATAACCCAGGGTAGGGAGTGTTAACCCAGGATAACCAAGGGTAAGGAGGGTTAGCCACCCAGGATAACCCAGGGTAGGGAGTGTTAACCCAGGATAACCAAGGGTAAGGAGGGTTAGCCACTCAGGAAAACCCAGGGTAGGGAGTGTTAACAACCCAGGATAACCAAGGGCAAGGAGGGTTAGCCACCCAGGATAACCCAGGGTAGGGATTGTTAACAACCCAGGATAACCAAGGGTAAGGAGCGTTAGCCACCCAGGATAACCCAGGGTAGGGAGTGTTAACAGCCCAGGATAACCAAGGGTAAGGAGGGTTAGCCACCAAGGATAACCCAGGGTAGGGAGTGTTAACAACCCAGGATAACCCAGGGTAAGGAGGGTTAGCCACCCAGGGCAACCCAGGGTAGGGAGTTTTAACAACCCAGGATAATCAAGGGTAAGGAGTGTTAGCCACCCAGGATAACCCAGGGTAGGGAGTGTTAACAACCCAGGATAACCCAGGGTAAGGAGGGTTAGCCACCCAGGGTAACCCAGGGTAGGGAGTGTTAACAACCCAGGATAACCAAGGGTAAGGAGTGTTAGCCACCCAGGATAACCCAGGGTAGGGAGTGTTAACAACCCAGGATAACCCAGGGTAAGGAGGGTTAGCCACCCAGGGTAACCCAGGGTAGGGAGTGTTAACAACCCAGGATAACCAAGGGTAAGGAGTGTTAGCCACCCAGGATAACCCAGGCTAGGGAGTGTTAACAACCCAGGATAACCAAGGGTAAGGAGTGTTAGCCACCCAGGGTAACCCAGGGTAGGGAGTGTTAACAACCCAGGATAACCAAGGGCAAGGAGTGTTAGCCACCCAGGATAACCCAGGGTAGGGATTGTTAACAACCCAGGATAACCAAGGGTAAGGAGAGTTAGCCACCCAGGATAACCCAGGGTAGGGAGTGTTAACCCAGGATAACCAAGGGTAAGGAGGGTTAGCCACCCAGGATAACCCAGGGTAGGGATTGTTAACAACCCAGGATAACAAAGGGTAAGGAGTGTTAGCCACCCAGGATAACCCAGGGTAGGGAGTGTTAACCCAGGATAACCAAGGGTAAGGAGGGTTAGCCACCCAGGGTAACCCAGGGTAGGGAGTGTTAACAGCCCAGGATAACCAAGGGTAAGGATGGTTAGCCACCCAGGATAACCCAGGGTAGGGAGTGTTAACAACCCAGGATAACCCAGGGTAAGGAGGGTTAGCCACCCAGGATAACACAGGGTAGGGAGTGTTAACAGCCCAGGATAACCTAGGGTAAGGAGGGTTAGCCACCCAGGGTAACCCAGGGTAGGGAGTGTTAACAACCCAGGATAACCAAGGGTAAGAAGTGTTAGCCACCCAGGATAACCCAGGGTAGGGAGTGTTAACAACCCAGGATAACCCAGGGTAAGGAGGGTTAGCCACCCAGGGTAACCCAGGGTAGGGAGTGTTAACAACCCTGGATAACCAAGGGTAAGGAGTGTTAGCCACCCAGGATAACCAAGGGTAAGGAGTGTTAGCCACCCAGGATAACCCAGGGTAGGGAGAGTTAACAACCCAGGATAACCCAGGGTAGGGAGTGTTAACAACCCAGGATAACCCAGGGTAGGGAGTGTTAACAACCCAGGATAACCCAGGGTAGGGAGTGTTAACAACCCAGGATAACCCAGGGTAGGGAGTGTTAACAACCCAGGGTAGGGAGTGTTAACAACCCAGGATAACCCAGGGTAGGGAGTGTTCACAACCCATGATAACCCAGGGTAGGGAGTGTTAACAACCCAGGATAACCCAGGGTAGGGAGTGTTAACATCCCAGGATAACCCAGGGTAGGGAGTGTTAACAACCCAGGAAAACCCAGGGTAGGGAGTGTTCACAACCCAGGATAACCCAGGGTAGGGAGTGTTAACAACCCAGGATAACCCATGAAAGTCAGTGCGTCATCGAGGTCTTACGTCCATTTTGGTTCTCCAGGCTTGTCCCTCTACGACACTTCTAACATCATGGTCTACAACACTATAAACATCATAGTCTACAACACTACAAACATCATGGTCTACAACACTATAAACATCATGGTCTACAACACTATAAACATCATAGTCTACAACACTACAAACATCATGGTCTACAACACTATAAACATCATGGTCTACAACACTACAAACATCATGGTCTACATCACTATAAACATCATGGTCTACAACACTATAAACATCATGGTCTACAACACTACAAACATCATGGTCTACAACACTATAAACATCATGGTCTACAACACTATAAACATCATGGTCTACAACACTACAAACATCATGGTCTGCAACACTATAAACATCATTGTCTACAACACTATAAACATCATGGTCTACAACACTACAAACATCATGGTCTACAACACTATAAACATCATGGTCTACAACACTATAAACATCATGGTCTACAACACTACAAACATCATGGTCTACAACACTATAAACATCATGGTCTACAACACTACAAACATCATGGTCTACAACACTACAAACATCATGGTCTACAACACTACAAACATCATGGTCTACAACACTACAAACATCATGGTCTACAACACTATAAACATCATGGTCTACAACACTATAAACATCATGGTCTACAACACTACAAACATCATGGTCTACAACACTATAAACATCATGGTCTACAACACTACAAACATCATGGTCTACAACACTACAAACATCATGGTCTACAACACTACAAACATCATGGTCTACAACACTACAAACATCATGGTCTCCAACACTATAAACATCATGGTCTACAACACTATAAACATCATTGTCTACAACACTACAAACATCATGGTCTACAACACTATAAACATCATGGTCTACAACACTATAAACATCATGGTCTACAACACTATAAACATCATGGTCTACAACACTATAAACATCATGGTCTACAACACTATAAACATCATGGTCTACAACACTATAAACATCATGGTCTACAACACTATAAACATCATGGTCTACAACACTACAAACATCATGGTCTACAACACTATAAACATCATGGTCTACAACACTATAAACATCATGGTCTACAACACTACAAACATCATGGTCTACAACACTGTAAACATCATGGTCTACAACACTACAAACATCATGGTCTACAACACTACAAACATAATGGTCTACAACACTACAAACATCATGGTCTACAACACTACAAACATCATGGTCTACAACACTATAAACATCATGGTCTACAACACTACAAACATCATGGTCTACAACACTATAAACATCATGGTCTACAACACTACAAACATCATTGAGTACAACACTATAAACATCAACACTACAAACATCATGGTCTACAACACTATAAACATCATGGTCTACAACACTACAAACATATCATGGTCTACAACACTATAAACATCATGGTCTACAACACTATAAACATCATGGTCTACAACACTACAAACATCATGGTCTACAACATCATGGTCTACTAAACATCATGGTCTACAACACTACAAACATAATGGTCTACAACACTACAAACATCACTACAAAACATCATGGTCTACAACACTATGGTCTACAACACTAAACATCATGGTCTACAACACTACAAACATAATGGTCTACAACACTATAAACATCATGGTCTACAACACTACAAACATCATGGTCTACAACACTACAAACATCATGGTCTACAACACTATAAACATCATGGTCTACAACACTACAAACATAATGGTCTACAACACTACAAACATCATGGTCTACAACACTATAAACATCATGGTCTACAACACTATAAACATCATGGTCTACAACACTACAAACATCATGGTCTACAACACTACAAACATCATGGTCTACAACACTATAAACATCATGGTCTACAACACTACAAACATCATGGTCTACAACACTATAAACATCATGGTCTACAACACTATAAACATCATGGTCTACAACACTACAAACATCATGGTCTACAACACTATAAACATCATGGTCTACAACACTACAAACATCATGGTCTACAACACTATAAACATCATGGTCTACAACACTACAAACATAATGGTCTACAACACTACAAACATCATGGTCTACAAACACTACTACAAACATCATGGTCTACAACACATCATACAAACATCATGGTCTACAACACTACAAACATCATGGTCTACAACACTATAAACATCATGGTCTACAACACTATAAACATCATGGTCTACAACACTATAAACATCATGGTCTACAACACTACAAACATCATGGTCTACAACACTATAAACATCATGGTCTACAACACTACAAACATAATGGTCTACAACACTACAAACATAATGGTCTACAACACTACAAACATCATGGTCTACAACACTATAAACATCATGGTCTACAACACTATAAACATCATGGTCTACAACACTACAAACATCATGGTCTACAACACTATAAACATCATGGTCTACAACACTACAAACATCATGGTCTACAACACTATAAACATCATGGTCTACAACACTATAAACATCATGGTCTACAACACTACAAACATCATGGTCTACAACACTATAAACATCATGGTCTACAACACTACAAACATCATGGTCTACAACACTACAAACATCATGGTCTACAACACTACAAACATCATGGTCTACAACACTACAATATATTGCTTCTCCCTCACCATAAAAATCTTGCTGATATATCTTCTCTATGAATTTTAAAGTCAAAGTTGTATATAAAAATCTTGATACATAAAAAAAAAAAACTGCTGATTATAAATTTGCCAAAAATAGTGATGGATGTGTCTACAAGATTCTCTCTCAATATGTGATAAAAATTACTAAGGACAAGAGTTTAATGTTTAGTTTATTCATGAGAAAGATTTTAAATATTCAATTTATTTTCAAAATGCTGAGAAAATTACATGAATCAGGTTGATGGTTGAGATAAATATAAATGAATCAAGTTTCTGAAAAACTTTTGATTTTTAATATGAATATTGGTGTAGGATTATACAAATTAGGTTCATTTATAATTAATATAATTTGGGAAGAATTTAAGGTATATTTGACAAGTTCTCGACCATCCCACCTCCATCATACTAGGACGGGTTTAATGTTCTTTGATATACCTTTGATGATTTTCGAGAGTCTCACTGCTCTTGGAGCCCGGCCATGGGCCAGGCTAGTCTGGTGTTTGCCTGGTCAACCAGGCTGTTGCTGTTGGAGGCCCGCTGCCCCACATATTCATCACAGCCTGGATGATCTGGCACCTGGTGAAGATAGTAATAAAGTTGGTAGAATTACCGACAATATGTAAAGTAAAAGGACACAAGTGCAACTAATGTGACATTTATTGTGGCAACGTTTCGCTCTCCAGGAGCTTTATCAAGCCATTACGTGTCGTAATGGCTTGATAAAGCTCCTGGAGAGCGAAACGTTGCCACAATAAATGTCACATTAGTTGCACTTGTGTCCTTTTACTGGTGAAGATACTTGTCCAGTTGTCTCTTGAAGACTTCTACACTTGTTCAAACAATATTTCTGATATCTTCTGGTAAGATGTTGAATACAGTGTGATCTTTTGTCCCCACCGCACCCGTGCTCCTCACTGGGTTTATTTTGTACTTCCTCCCATATCTCTCACTCCAGTACGTAATGGCAGTGTGCAGATTTGGGACCAGGCCCTCTAGTACTTTCCAGGTACAAATCATCGAGAGTTTCTCTCTCCTTCGTTCCAGTTAGTACATGTTTTAGACTTTAAGGCGTTCCCAGTAATTTAGGTGCTTTACTGGCTCACTGTGAGCCCTGAACAATCTCTGTATGTGTTCCAGCTCTGATATTTCTCCTGTCTTGAACCGAGCCGTCAATACCGAGCAATATTCCAAATGAGTGAGCACTAGCAATTGAATAGTGTCACCATTGGCCTAGGCATACCTAGGCATACTAGCGGCCTACTTTGTGATAAGTACTTTATTTTATAATTATCTTATAATATGTAAACCATACATTGCAATCTCTATATAGAAATAAAGATTTGAATTTGAATTAGCCATGTTTTGAAAGTTCTCAACACCCACTCCGTCATCCTCGTGACCTGGCGTGTCTTAGTATGTTCTTTGAAACAAACGTCACATGACATAATTATTCCCAAGTCTTTTACGTGTTCCTCTCCGATGGAACCATGAGGTCATATCTCTCCCTTATAAGCCTTCTGCTATTCTATTTTTAAACGCCTTTTTTCACAGTAGTTGTTTAGCATATATATATGAATATATATATACATATATATATATATATATATATATATATATATATATATATATATATATATATATATATATATATATATATATATATATATATATATATATATATATATATATATTCCTTCTTTCAACGCAGCGCCTGTATCCCACCAAGGCAGGGTGGCCCAAAAAAGAAAAACAATAATTTCTCTCTTTAACTTTAAATATATATATATACAGAAGGGGTTACTAGCCCCTTGCTCCCGGCATTTTAGTCGCCTCTTACAACACGCATGACTTACGGAGGAAGAATTCTGTTCCACTTCCTCATGGAGATAAGAGGAAATAAACAAGGACAAGAACTAGTAAGAAAAATAGAAGAAAACCCACACACGAATATCTTGCTCTGTGGAAGAGTGTGAACACACATTGAAAGGAAAGGCTGAAAGCTCCTCGTTATTGTACACTTCAGAGAGAGAAGGACCAGGGAGCCCCTCTCTCCTTCCTCTCTTTTCTCTCTCTCTGTCTCTCTTTCTCCTTCCCTCTCTTTCTTAACCGTACATCTCGTACAATTTCTTATATAATTTAGTGATAATTTTAGCAATAAAAACAACAACAAAAATAAATAAACAAATAAATCCCGTCATAAATTTCCCGGGGGGGGGGGGAAATGTCCACAAATTTCCCGGGAAATAAGTCCATAAATATGGCGGGAAACATGGTCCATAAATTACGCGGGAAAAAACATGGCTGCGTCAGCTGTGTTTACAAAACATTCTCACGTGCTGCCTCACTAAATGTTTACCTTCAACACTGTATGATTTTACCTGATATTCCGAGCACTGTCAGCAGCGCTTGTCAGCAGTGTTTGTCAGCAGCAATCTCATCAGTGCTGTCAGCGGTGCTTGTCAGCAGTGCTTCTCAGCAGCAATCTCATCAGTGCTGTCAGCAGTGCTTGTCAGTAGTGCTTGTCACCAGCGCTTGTTAGCAGTGTAGTCAGCAGTGCTTGTAGCTAGTGCTTGTTAGCAGTGTTGTCATCAGTGCTGTTAGCAGTACTTGTCAGCAGTGTTGTCAGCAAAGTTGAAATCAGTGCTGTCAGCGGTGCTTGTCACCAGTGTTCTTAACAGTGCTTGTCAGGAGTGCTGTCAGCAGCATTGTTATCAGTGCTGCTAGGAGTGCTATCAGCATTGCTTGTCAGGAGTGCTGTCAGCAGCATTGTTATCAGTGCTGCTAGGAGTGCTATCAGCATTGCTTGTCAGGAGTGCTGTCAGCAGCATTGTTATCAGTGCTGCTAGGAGTGCCTGTCAGCACTGCTTGTCAGGAGTGCTGTCAGCAGCATTGTTATCAGTGCTGCTAGGAGTGCCTGTCAGCACTGCTTGTCAGGAGTGCTGTCAGCAGCATTGTTATCAGTGCTGCTAGGAGTGCCTGTCAGCACTGCTTGTCAGGAGTGCTGTCAGCAGCATTGTCATCAGTGCTGTCAGCAGGCAGTGCTTGTCAGCAATACCATGAGATAATTAAAGAAGATTCACCCATACTGGGTCTTCATTAACAAGGTTTCAACCACAATGAGTGAAACATCGCATATAAAAGACTTGTCGTGTTTAAACTGTCTTTCAGTTTCCAAGATTTTCAATGACTGTCCTGGTTAGTGTAAGGGAACCAGGGCTCTCTAGCAGTCTCTGCCTACTCATTAAATATTCACGGAGAAGACAAACATAACGAGGTTTCAAGAAACCTTTACATAGATTGATTGAAGGTAAAGGGGGGGGGGGTTTCTGAATTGAACATCCAGCAGGCTTGCGTGTGAGCGTGTTAGGTAGGGTCGAGTGGGAGAAAGTGGCTTTTCATGACTTAACGTGCTGTTAGAGCGTGAGCAAGGTAACATTTATGAAGGGATTCATGGAAAACAGTTAGACGGACTTGAGTCCTGGAGGTGGGAGGTACAATGCCTGTACACAGACTGGGTGGGTCATAAGACTGTATGTCGCCTGTACACCACCAGTCACTACACCAGGGTTATTAAGACTATATCACCTGTACACCACCAGTCACTACACCAGGGTCATTAAGACTGTATATCACCTGTACATCACCAGTCACTACACCAGGGTCATTAAGACTGTATATCACCTGTACACCACCAGTCACTACACCAGGGTCATTAAGACTGTATATCACCTGTACATCACCAGTCACTACACCAGGGTCATTAAGACTGTATATCACCTGCACACCACCAGTCACTACACCAGGGTCATTAAGACTGTATATCACCTGCACACCACCAGTCACTACACCAGGGTCATTAAGACAGTATATCACCTGCACACCACCAGTCACTACACCAGGGTCATTAAGACTGTATATCACCTGTACACCACCAGTTACTACACCAGGGTCATTAAGACTGTATATCACCTGAACACTACTAGTCACTACACCAGGGTCATTAAGACTGTATATCACCTGTACACCACTAGTCACTACACCAGGGTCATTAAGACTGTATGTCACCTGTACACCACCAGTTACTACACCAGGGTCATTAAGACTGTATATCACCTGTACACCACCAGTCACTACACCAGGGTCATTAAGACTGTATATCACCTGTACACCACCAGTTACTACACCAGGGTCATTAAGACTGTATATCACCTGTACACCACCAGTCACTACACCAGGGTCATTAAGACTGTATATCACCTGTACACCACCAGTCACTACACCAGGGTCATTAAGACTGTATATCACCTGTACACCACCAGTCACTACACCAGGGTCATTAAGACTGTATATCACCTGTACACCACCAGTTACTACACCAGGGTCATTAAGACTGTATATCACCTGTTCACCACCAGTCACTACACCAGGGTCATTAAGACTGTATATCACTTGTTCACCACCAGTCACTACACCAGGGTCATTAAGACTGTATATCACCTGTACACCACCAGTTACTACACCAGGGTCATTAAGACTGTATATCACCTGTACACCACCAGTTACTACACCAGGGTCATTAAGACTGTATATCACCTGTACACCACCAGTTACTACACCAGGGTCATTAAGACTGTATATCACCTGTACATCACCAGTCACTACACCAGGGTCATTAAGACTGTATATCACCTGTACATCACCAGTCACTACACCAGGGTCATTAAGACTGTATATCACCTGTACACCACCAGTCACTACACCAGGGTCATTAAGACTGTATATCACCTGTTCACCACCAGTCACTACACCAGGGTCATTAAGACTGTATATCACCTGTTCACCACCAGTTACTACACCAGGGTCATTAAGACTGTATATCACCTGTTCACCACCAGTTACTACACCAGGGTCATTAAGACTGTATATCACCTGTTCACCACCAGTTACTACACCAGGGTCATTAAGACTGTATATCACCTGTTCACCACCAGTTACTACACCAGGGTCATTAAGACTGTATATCACCTGTTCACTACCAGATACTACACCAGGGTCATTAAGACTGTATATCACCTGTTCACCACCAGTTACTACACCAGGGTCATTAAGACTGTATATCACCTGTACACCACCAGTTACTACACCAGGGTCATTAAGACTGTATATCACCTGTACACCACCAGTTACTACACCAGGGTCATTAAGACTGTATATCACCTGTACACCACCAGTTACTACACCAGGGTCATTAAGACTGTATATCACCTGTACACCACCAGTTACTACACCAGGGTCATTAAGACTGTATATCACCTGTACACCACCAGTTACTACACCAGGGTCATTAAGACTGTATATCACCTGCACACCACCAGTTACTACACCAGGGTCATTAAGACTGTATATCACCTGTACACCACCAGTTACTACACCAGGGTCATTAAGACTGTATATCACCTGTACACCACCAGTTACTACACCAGGGTCATTAAGACTGTATATCACCTGTACACCACCAGTTACTACACCAGGGTCATTAAGACTGTATATCACCTGTACACCACCAGTTACTACACCAGAGTCATTAAGACTGTATATCACCTGTACACCACCAGTTACTACACCAGAGTCATTAAGACTGTATATCACCTGTACACCACCAGTCACTACACCAGGGTCATTAAGACTGTATATCACCTGTACACCACCAGTTACTACACCAGGGTCATTAAGACTGTATATCACCTGTACACCACCAGTCACTACACCAGGGTCATTAAGACTGTATATCACCTGTACACCACCAGTTACTACACCAGGGTCATTAAGACTGTATATCACCTGTTCACCACCAGTCACTACACCAGGGTCATTAAGACTGTATATCACTTGTTCACCACCAGTCACTACACCAGGGTCATTAAGACTGTATATCACCTGTACACCACCAGTTACTACACCAGGGTCATTATGACTGTATATCACCTGTACACCACCAGTTACTACACCAGGGTCATTAAGACTGTATATCACCTGTACACCACCATTTACTACACCAGGGTCATTAAGACTGTATATCACCTGTACATCACCAGTCACTACACCAGGGTCATTAAGACTGTATATCACCTGTACATCACCAGTCACTACACCAGGGTCATTAAGACTGTATATCACCTGTACACCACCAGTTACTACACCAGGGTCATTAAGACTGTATATCACCTGTTCACCACCAGTCACTACACCAGGGTCATTAAGACTGTATATCACCTGTTCACCACCAGTTACTACACCAGGGTCATTAAGACTGTATATCACCTGTTCACCACCAGTTACTACACCAGGGTCATTAAGACTGTATATCACCTGTTCACCACCAGTTACTACACCAGGGTCATTAAGACTGTATATCACCTGTTCACCACCAGTTACTACACCAGGGTCATTAAGACTGTATATCACCTGTTCACTACCAGATACTACACCAGGGTCATTAAGACTGTATATCACCTGTTCACCACCAGTTACTACACCAGGGTCATTAAGACTGTATATCACCTGTACACCACCAGTTACTACACCAGGGTCATTAAGACTGTATATCACCTGTACACCACCAGTTACTACACCAGGGTCATTAAGACTGTATATCACCTGTACACCACCAGTTACTACACCAGGGTCATTAAGACTGTATATCACCTGTACACCACCAGTTACTACACCAGGGTCATTAAGACTGTATATCACCTGTACACCACCAGTTACTACACCAGGGTCATTAAGACTGTATATCACCTGCACACCACCAGTTACTACACCAGGGTCATTAAGACTGTATATCACCTGTACACCACCAGTTACTACACCAGGGTCATTAAGACTGTATATCACCTGTACACCACCAGTTACTACACCAGGGTCATTAAGACTGTATATCACCTGTACACCACCAGTTACTACACCAGGGTCATTAAGACTGTATATCACCTGTACACCACCAGTTACTACACCAGAGTCATTAAGACTGTATATCACCTGTACACCACCAGTTACTACACCAGAGTCATTAAGACTGTATATCACCTGCACACCACTAGTTACTACACCAGGGTCATTAAGACTGTATATCACCTGTACGACACCAGTCACTACACCAGGGTCATTAAGACTGTATATCACCTGTTCACCACCAGTTACTACACCAGGGTCATTAAGACTGTATATCACCTGCACACCACCAGTCACTACACCAGGGTCATTAAGACTGTATATCACCTGTTCACCACCAGTTACTACACCAGGGTCATTAAGACTGTATATCACCTGTTCACCACCAGTTACTACACCAGGGTCATTAAGACTGTATATCACCTGCACACCACCAGTCACTACACCAGGGTCATTAAGACTGTATATCACCTGCACACCACCAGTTACTACACCAGGGTCATTAAGACTGTATATCACCTGCACACCACCAGTCACTACACCAGGGTCATTAAGACTGTATATCACCTGCACACCACCAGTCACTACACCAGGGTCATTAAGACTGTATGTCACCTGTACACCACCAGTTACTACACCAGGGTCATTAAGACTGTCTATCACCTTCACACCACCAGTCACTACACCAGGGTCATTAAGACTGTATATCACCTGCACACCACCAGTTACTACACCAGGGTCATTAAGACTGTATATCACCTGCACACCACCAGTTACTACACCAGGGTCATTAAGACTGTATATCACCTGTACACCACCAGTCACTACACCAGGGTCATTAAGACTGTATATCACCTGTACACCACCAGTTACTACACCAGGGTCATTAAGACTGTATATCACCTGTACACCACCAGTTACTACACCAGGGTCATTAAGACTGTATATCACCTGTTCACCACCAGTTACTACACCAGGGTCATTAAGACTGTATATCACCTGTACACCACCAGTTACTACACCAGGGTCATTAAGACTGTATATCACCTGTACATCACCAGTTACTACACCAGGGTCATTAAGACTGTATATCACCTGTACACCACCAGTTACTACACCAGGGTCATTAAGACTGTATATCACCTGCACACCACGTCACTACACCAGGGTCATTAAGACTGTATATCACCTGTACATCACCAGTTACTACACCAGGGTCATTAACACTGTATATCACCTGTACACCA
>NC_091302.1:1512787-1525287 GCF_038502225.1 Cherax quadricarinatus | reverse complement strand
ATATACATTGTGAGGTATCTCTCAGTGTATATACATTGTGAGGTATCTCTCAGTGTATATACATTGTGAGGTATCTCTCAGTGTATATACATTGTGAGGTATCTCTCAGTGTATATACATTGTGAGGTATCTATCAGTGTATCTACATTGTGGGGTATCTCTCAGTGTATATACATTGTGAGGTATCTCTCAGTGTATATACATTGTGAGGTATCTCCCAGTGTATATACATTGTGAGGTATCTCTCAGTGTATATACATTGTGAGGTAGCTCTCAGTGTATATACTTTGTGAGGTATCTCTCAGTGTATATACATTGTGAGGTATCTCCCAGTGTATATACATTGTGAGGTATCTCTCAGTGTATATACATTGTGAGGTATCTCCCAGTGTATATACATTGTGAGGTATCAGTGTATATACATTGTGAGGTATCTCCCAGTGTATATACATTGTGAGGTATCTATCAGTGTATCTACATTGTGAGGTATCTCTCAGTGTATATACATTGTGAGGTATCTCTCAGTGTATATACATTGTGAGGCATCTCCCAGTGTATATATATTGTGAGGTATCTCTCAGTGTATATACATTGTGAGGTATCTCCCAGTGTATATACATTGTGAGGTATCTCCCAGTGTATATACATTGCGAGGTATCTCCCAGTGTATATACATTGTGAGGTATCTCTGTGTATATACATTGTGAGGTATCTCTCAGTGTATATACATTGTGAGGTATCTCCCAGTGTATATATATTGTGAGGTATCTCTCAGTGTATATACATTGTGAGGTATCTCTCAGTGTATATACATTGTGAGGTATCTCAGTGTATATACATTGTGAGGTATCTCCCAGTGTATATACATTGTGAGGTATCTCTCAGTGTATATACATTGTGAGGTATCTCTCAGTGTATATACATTGTGAGGTATCTCTCAGTGTATATACATTGTGAGGTATCTCAGTGTATATACATTGTGAGGTATCTCCCAGTGTATATACATTGTGAGGTATCTCTCAGTGTATATACATTGTGAGGTATCTCTCAGTGTATATACATGGTGAGGTATCTCCCAGTGTATATACATTGTGAGGTATCAGTGAATATACACTGTGAAGTATTTCTCAGTGTATATACATTGTGAGGTATCTCTCAGTGTATATACATTGTGAGGTATCTCCCAGTGTATATACATTGTGAGGTATCTCTCAGTGTATATACATTGTGAGGTATCTCTCAGTGTATATACATTGTGAGGTATCTCTCAGTGTATATACATTGTGAGGTATCTCTCAGTGTATATACATTGTGAGGTATCTCTCAGTGTATATACATTGTGAGGTATCTCTCAGTGTATATACATTGTGAGGTATCTCTCAGTGTATATACATTGTGAGGTATCTCTCAGTGTATATACATTGTGAGGTATCTCTCAGTATATATACATTGTGAGGTATCAGTGTATATAGCGACAGCTATATACACTGTGTGTACATACTCCGCAGGTGTGTGTATATACTCTGCATTATACACACTAGCTCTGTCTCGCGGAACCTGTCATACTTTATTGTAAAGCTGTGTTCAGACACACAATCAATAGTATTATGAAGTAAGGTGGCTCAGACAGCTCCACTTCCTGGAATCAAGATCCCACCACCACCACACCACCACCACCACCAACACCACCACCACCACCACACCACCACCACCACCACCACACCACCAACATCACCACCACCAACACCACCACCACCATCACCACCACCACCACCACCACCACCATCACCACACCACCACCACCACCACCACCACACCACCACCACCACCACCACCACCACCACCACCACCAACCACCACCACCCACCCACCACCAACCACAACCACCACCAGCACCACCACCACCACCACCATCACCAACACCACCACCACCACCACACCACCACACCACCACACCACCACCACCATCACCAGCACCACCACCACCACCACCACCACCACCACCACCACCACCACCACACCACCCACCACCACCACCACCACCACCACCACCACCAACACCACCACCACCCACCACCACCACCACCACCACCAGGGACTCAGCAGATGACTTGGTCAATATTGACATTGTAGTGACAGTGATATGACAGTCATCACTGCTGGAAGAACAAGATACTGATGGAACAGTAGGAATGGAGGAGGAATGGATGGAACAGTAAGAATGGAAGAGGAATGGATGGAACAGTAAGACTGGAAGAGGAATGATGGAACAGTAAGAATGGAAGAGGAATGATGGAACAGCAAGAATGGAAGAGGAATGATGGAACAGTAAGAATGGAAGAGGAATGATGGAACAGCAATAATGGAAGAGGAATGATGGAACAGTAAGAATGAAAGAGGAATGTATGGAACAGTAGGAATGGAAGAGGAATGAATGGAACAGTAGGAATGGAAGAGGAATGAATGGAACAGTAGGAATGGAAGAGAAATGGATGGAACAGTAGGAATGGAAGAGGAATGGATGGAACAGTAGGAATGGAAAAAGAATGGATGGAACAGTAGGAATGGAAGAGGAATGAATGGAACAGTAGGAATGGAAGAAGAATGAATGGAACAGTAGGAATGGAAGAGAAATGAATGGAACAGTAGGAATGGAAGAGGAATGGATGGAACAGTAGGATTGGAAGAGGAATGGGTGGAACAGTAAGACTGGAAGAGGAATGGACGGAACAGTAAGAATGGAAGAGGAATGAATGGAACAGTAAGAATGGAAGAGGAATGATAAAACAGTAAGAATGGAAGAGGAATGGATGGAACAGTAGGAATGGAAGAGGAATGAATGGAACAGTAGGAATGGAAGAGTAATGATGGAACAGTAAGAATGGAAGAGGAATGTATGGAACAGTAGGAATGGAAGAGGAATGAATGGAACAGTAGGAATGGAAGAACATAAGAACATAGAACATAAGAAAGAAGGAACACTGTATCAGGCCTACTGACCCATGCGGAGCAGGTCCATGTACCCCACGATTAGACCAATGACCCCCCCCCCCCGGGTTAGCCCAATGACCCGCCCCCGGATTAGACCAATGACCCGCCCCCGGATTAGCCCAATGACCCGTCCCCGGATTAGCCCAATGACCCATCCAGTCTGATCATCTCCACTCAAGGATGGAGCACTGCACCAGACCCAGCAGCACAAGCTAGTCAGGTCCAACTCACACACACCCACACATGTATTTATCTAACCTATTTTTAAAACAACACAACGTTTTAGCCTCAATAACTGTACTCGGGAGTTTGTTCCACTCATCCACAACTCTATTACCAAACCAGTGCTTTCCTATATCCTTTCTGAATCTGAAATTTTCCAACTTGAAACCATTGCTGCGAGTCCTGTCTTGAAATTAAGACACATGTGCAACATCTGGGTATCTTTATTGTAGACGTTTCGCCATCCAGTGGCTTTGTCAATATAAATTCTAGGTAAGACACATATGCAACAGTTAGGTATCTTTATTTCGAAACGTTTCGCCTACACAGTAGGCTTCTTCAGTCGAGTACAGAAAAGTTGATAGAAGCAGAAGATACTTGAAGACGATGTAATCAGTCCATCACCCTTAAAGTTTTGAGGTGGTCAGTCCCTCAGTCTGGAGAAGAGCATTGTTCCGTTGTCTGAAACAATATGAAGTTGAAGTGACAGGATGGAGCCTTATATAGTGCCAGGAGGTGAGACGTAGGTTGCTTTGGGAGGGCAGGTCCCTCCCAAACCCAGCCGTTCTCACTAGTAGAGGTTGTCGAAGTTGATGGTCTGTACCAAGATACCCTTGTGTTGCAGTGTCTGACAGAATGAACATTAAAATGGTATAAAATACCGACAGATTGTTAGGTAAGACACATATGCAACAGTTAGGTATCTTTATTTCGAAACGTTTCGCCTACACAGTAGGCTTCTTCAGTCGAGTACAGAAAAGTTGATAGAAGCAGAAGATACTTGAAGACGATGTAATCAGTCCATCACCCTTAAAGTTTTGAGGTGGTCAGTCCCTCAGTCTGGAGAAGAGCATTGTTCCGTTGTCTGAAACAATATGAAGTTGAAGTGACAGGATGGAGCCTTATATAGTGCCAGGAGGTGAGACGTAGGTTGCTTTGGGAGGGCAGGTCCCTCCCAAACCCAGCCGTTCTCACTAGTAGAGGTTGTCGAAGTTGATGGTCTGTACCAAGATACCCTTGTGTTGCAGTGTCTGACAGAATGAACATTAAAATGGTATAAAATACCGACAGATTGTTAGGTAAGACACATATGCAACAGTTAGGTATCTTTATTTCGAAACGTTTCGCCTACACAGTAGGCTTCTTCAGTCGAGTACAGAAAAGTTGATAGAAGCAGAAGATACTTGAAGACGATGTAATCAGTCCATCACCCTTAAAGTTTTGAGGTGGTCAGTCCCTCAGTCTGGAGAAGAGCATTGTTCCGTTGTCTGAAACAATATGAAGTTGAAGTGACAGGATGGAGCCTTATATAGCGCCAGGAGGTGAGACGAAGGTCACTAGTAGAAGTAAGAATGCAGATGTTGGGAGGTCAGGTCCCTCTCAAATCCAGCCGTTCTCACTAGTAGAGGTTGTCGAAGTTGATTTCAGGTCTGTACCAAGATACCCTTGTGTTGCAGTGTCTGACAGATTGAACATTAAAATGGTATAAAATACCGACAGGTTGTTAGGTAAGACACATATGCAACAGTTAGGTATCTTTATTTCGAAACGTTTCGCCTACACAGTAGGCTTCTTCAGTCGAGTACATATTGTTTCAGACCTTGGAACAATGCTCTTCTCCAGACTGAGGGACTGACCACCTCAAAACTTTAAGGGTGATGGACTGATTACATTGTCTTCAAGTCTCTTCTGCTTCTATCAACTTTTCTGTACTCGACTGAAGAAGCCTACTGTGTAGGCGAAACGTTTCGAAATAAAGATACCTAACTGTTGCATATGTGTCTTACCTAACAAGTGCTAGGGTTATGGACACTCCCGAGCTTCAGAACCTTGCATTTATCTACATTGAACTGCATCTGCCACTTTTCTGACCAAGAATATAGTTTGTTTAAATCCTCCTGAAGTTCCCTAACGCCTACGTTTGAATCAATTATCCTACCTATCTTTGTGTCATCGGCGAATTTGCTCATATCACTAGTAATTCCCTCATCAAGGTCATTGATATATATTATAAACAACAACGGGCCCAAGACTGATCCCTGTGGAACGCCACTTTTTACAGATCCCCACTCGGATTTAACCCCATTTATGGACATTCTCTGCTTCCTGTCTGTGAGCCATGACTCGATCCACGAGAGCACTTTTCCCCCAATGCCATGAGCTGCCACTTTCTTTAAGAGTCTTTGGTGCAGAACTCTATCAAAAGCCTTACTAAAATCTAAGTAAATAATATCAAATTCTTTATCGTGGTCAACAGCCTCAAAAGCTTTACTGAAAGAAAGTTAATAAATTAGTTAGACAAGACCGGCCTCTTGTGAATCCATGCTGAGTATCATTAATCAAGCTATGCTTATCGAGATGGCTTCTTATAATCTGAGCTATAATTGACTCTAGTAATTTGCCTACAATTGAGGTCAGGCTTATTGGGCGGTAATTTGACGGTAACGACTTGTCCCCTGTTTTAAAAATAGGAATTACATTAGCCATCTTCCACATATCAGACACTGCACCTGTTTGAAGAGATAAATTAAAAATATTAGTTAATGGTTCACAGAGTTCCATTTTGCATTCCTTAAGAACCCTTAACAACCATTTCACTAGTGACTGTGATGTTACATAATTTATCTTCTTCTAGCCCACTATAAAAATTAATTACTGGAATACTGTTAGTGTCTTCCTGTGTAAAAACCGAGAGAAAATAATTATTTAAAATCGAGCGCATTTCATTCTCTTTGTCAGTAAGATGCCCATAGTTATTTTTAAGGGGACCTATCTTATCTCTAACTTTTGTTCTATAGACCTGGAAAAAACTTTTTGGGTTAGTTTTAGAATCCCTAGCAACTTTAATTTCATAGTCCCTTTAAGCTTTTCTTACCCCCTTTTTAATGTCCCTCTTAATGTCAATATACTGATTCATAAGATGACCCTCGCCTCTTTTGATACGCCTATAAATTCCTTTCTTATGCCCTAGTAGATATTTGAGCCTATTATTCATCCATTTTGGGTCATTTCTATTTGATCTAATTTCTTTATATGGGATAAGCGTTCTTTGAGAAGCATGTATAGTGTTCAGAAAACTGTCATACTGATAGCTCTCTTCGTTACCCCAGTCAACAGATGATAAGTGTTCTCTAAGCCCATCGTAATCTGCTAAGTGAAAATCTGGGACTGTTACTGAGTTATCGCTACTATCGTACTTCCATTCAATGCTAAATGTAATTAATTTGTGGTAGCTAGCACCCAGTTCCTCTGAAATTTCTAAATTATTAACAAGGGATTCATTGTTTGTCATAACTAAGTCAAGCAGGTTATTTCCCCTTGTAGGTTCTGTCACAAACTGCTTCAAAAAACAATCGTGAACTACTTCTAAGAAGTCGTATGATTCTAAATTCCCAGTCAAGAAATTCCAATCAATATGACTAAAGTTAAAGTCTCCTAGAATTACTACATTATCGTGCCTTGTGGCCTTAACAATTTCCTCCCATAGTAGTTTCCCTTGGTCCCTATCTAAGTTTGGGGGACGGTATATCACTCCTAAAATCAGTTTTTCATGCCCCTCTGAAAATTCTATCCAAATAGACTCTGTATGTGTTACTTCAGACTTAATACCCGTTTTTATGCAACAATTCAAGCGATCTCGGACATACAATGCCACCTCACCCCCCTTCCCGATACTTCTATCTACTTGGAACAATTTAAAACCCTGAATGTGACATTCCGCAGGCATGTCCCGACTTTTTGAATTAAACCACGTCTCAGTTAAGGCAAATACATCAATGTTACCTGCACTAGCAACTAATCTCAACTCGTCCATCTTATTCCTAGCACTACTGCTATTAGCACAATAAACATAGAAAGACTCTCCTTTCTCTTTACCCTTCCTGCTCATTTCTGTTTTTCTACTAAACCTATTACTGTCCTTATCACCCAGTGTCACTGGCTTTTCAATATCTACCTCGTTCTGCTTATTACTAGTTCCCCTAGAACTCATAATATTACTACACTGGGACTTCACTGTTTTCCTGCCAAAACCCATACCACTAACTATTCCTAGTTTAAAGTCCTAACAGCTCCCTCCACTGCAGTTGCCAGTGCTCCCACCCTAGACCTAGATAAGTGAACCCCATTCCTGGTATACATGTCATTTCTGCCATAGAAGAGGTCCCAGTTGTCAATGAATGTTACTGCATTTTCCTTACAGTATTTGTCCAGCCAGCAATTGACACCAATTGCCCTGGACAACCATTCATTTCCAACTCCTCTCCTTGGCAAAATACCACATATGACAGGGTTCCCACCCTTCCTCCTAATTATTTCTATTGCTGACCTATACCTGCTAATCAGATCTTCACTCCTACGTCTGCCAACATCGTTGCCTCCAGCACTGAGACAGATAATAGGATTGCTCCCATTACCTCTCATGATGTCATCCAGATGGCTAACAATATCCTCCATCCCAGCCTCAGGAAAGCAAACCCTCTGTCTCCCACTCCTGTCCTTCAAGCAGAACGCCCTATCCATATACCTAACTTGGCTATCCCCAGCAACAACAATATTCTTACCTTTCTTGGTGTCGTTCATCGTGACGTTCCCAGTAGTCGACTCACATTCGTCGGGTAGCACTGAGAATGTATTAGATGTTTCCACAACAGTTTCCACGGCAGTCTCTTTCTTCTTCATCGTTTCTACCTTTCCATTCGTCTTCTTGATCGTCAACTTCGTTCCCTGCTGTCCAGCCACTGACCAGTTTCCTTTCTTGACCTGAGGACTCAAAACAGGAGGACTACTACGAATCTTCTTGTTTTCCTCGGTCAGATGCCGAATCTCCATCTTCGCCATCCTCAATTCTTCCTTAAGCTGTTGGTAAAGTTGCTCGATGGAGGGCATCTTGCTTCAATTCGTAGAGAGCGCGCAAACAGGTCTTCACAGAGCTAAGTACACGTCACCACTGATACATGGGATCATCTTTGTCATCCTCCTCTGTACGTTTTCCAGAGCATTTATATCCATTCTGTAATACGGTGACCAGAACTGAGCAGCATAGTCTAAATGAGGCCTAACCAAGGATATATAAAGTTGAAGAACAACCTGAGGACTTCTATTATTTATACTTCTAGATATGAAGCCAAGAATTCTGTTGGCTTTATTGCGAACACTAATACACTGTTGTCTTGGTTTTAGATTACTGCTAACCAGAACTCCTAAATCCTTTTCGCAATCAGTAGTATTAAGATCTACATTATTAAGTTCATATGTGGCATGGTTATTTACCTGTCCAACATTTATAACTTTGCATTTGTCAATATTAAACTGCATCTGCCACTTCTCCGACCATTTCATCAGTCTATTCAAATCATCCTGTAGTGCTCTAGTGTCCTCATTAGAATGAATTGGACGGCCTATTTTGGTGTCATCAGCAAATTTGCTTATGTCGCTATTTATTCCCTCATCTATGTCGTTTATGTAAATTGTGAACAACAATGGGCCCAACACTGACCCCTGAGGAACACCGCTTGTGACGTGCCCCCATTCTGATTTCTCCCCATTTATGCAAACTCTCTGCTGTCTATTTGTCAGTCATGCCTCTACCCAGGAAAAAATTTCTCCTCCTATTCCGTGTGCCTTAAGCTTTCTCAATAGCCTCTGGTGTGGAACTTTATCGAAAGCCTTACTAAAGTCCATATACACAATATCATATTCATTACCATGATCTACCTCTTCAAACACCTTAGTGAAAAAAGTTGGTAAATTCGTAAGACAGGAACGCCCCTTCGTAAAACCGTGTTGAGATTCATTAATCAATCTGTGCCTGTCAAGATGGCTACGAATTGCTTCGGCAATTATTGATTCCATAAATTTTCCCACTATGGAGGTAAGGCTTATTGGTCTATAGTTCGAAGCCAAGGACCTGTCACCTGCCTTGTAAATAGGTATTACATTTGCCATTTTCCACTTATCAGGCACTATGCCAGTTTGTAGTGATATGTTAAAAAGATTAGCCAAAGGTATGCTAAGTTCCTCTTTACATTCCTTAACACCCTTGCAAAAAGTTCATCAGGACCTGGGGATTTGTTAGGTTTTAGTTTCTCTATTTGTCTGAGGACCATGTCACTAGTTACTGCAATCGTACATAGTTTATTATCGTCCTGTTCTACATAATATATTATTTCAGGAATATCGCTAGTATTTTCCTGGGTGAAAACCGAGAAGTAGGTATTTAGAATTTCACACATATCCTTATCACTGTCAGTGATCTGACCAGAGTTATACTTACGTGGGCCAATCTTGTCCCTAATCTTGCTTCTGTATACCTGAAAGAACCCTTTTGGGTTAGTCTTTGAATCCCTTGCGACCTTAGTCTCATAATCCCTTATTGATTTTCTTATTCCTTTCTTTATTTCTCTCTTTAATTGAATATATTGATTTCTTAACTGCCCATCCCCTCTTTTGATACACATATATATGCCTCTCTTTTGACCAGTGAGATGTTTTAATCTATTGTTCATCCAATGAATGAATGGAACAGTAGGAATGGAAGAGAAATGGATGGAACAGTAGGAATGGAAGAGAAATGAATGGAACAGTAGGAATGGAAGAGAAATGAATGGAACAGTAGGAATGGAAGATAAATGGATGGAACAGTAGGAATGGATGGAGCAGTAGGAATGGAAGAGGAATGGATGGAACAGTAGGAATGGAAGAGAAATGAATGGAACAATAGGAATGGAAGAGGAATGGATGGAACAGTAGGAATGGAAGAGGAATGGATGGAACAGTAGGAATGGTGTAGACTGTAAGCCTATATTCTTAATTTTTAATAGTTTCCACCAGAGGGCAACCCTGGTGGGCCTGTCATTTCAAACGGCATCACCCTGCCACTCCTTCACTCGGCGTCCAGGCATCCTAGAGTCAACAAGGCCTACTCCTCTCTCCCTCGTAAGCATGCCCCCTTCCCCACCCAGGGCCAGGGCAACTTAAACACTGCCTGTGTACCCACGATATCGCGAATAAAGTAAGAAGCCTCCGGAGAGGGAAAGGAAGACGACGATGATGTTTTCAGTTCATCGTACCATACAAGAGGCATCCGTCTCTCATCGAGTTATCTTGAAGTCGTGTCTGCAAATCTCAGCATCCAGACACTGGTACAAGCAGGATCTAGGCCGAAATTTGCTGAATTTTCCTCAAAAAATGTTCGTGGCGTCATCTGGAACTTCACAGCGCCCCACGCTGTTCTCAAGTCACGTATTCAGCGTCACCTGTATGATTCTGCTATTGTTTTCAGCCCAGTACAGCTATTTCAGCAAGTCAGAGGTGAGTTTGTGGTGATTTTTGTGTCCAGTGTGAGTGTTTCTCCCTGTGGGAGAGGAGGAAGCGGCCGGAGTTCCTGGCCTCACTCACCCATGCTCGCCCCACACTCTCCACCACTATGCTCTCACTCCCTCTCGTTTTTCCGTGAATTCAGTGTGAATTCTTTGCTAGAGCTGTGTATCCCAGTACCCGAGGTCACTCGAAGCCCCGTGGATCACGAAGCCACGTGGAGCAAGCCACGTGGGGGATAGACAAAGCCGCGTGCGTTACCAAGCCCGATGTTCCAAGCCACGTGTGTTACCAAGCCCGATGTTCCAAGCCACGTGTTACCAAGCCCGATGTTCCAAGCCACATGACGTCACCATGCTGCTCGCATCACTCCACTGCCATCACAATGCTGCCCGACTTCACGACGTTACCCATGATGTTGCTTGCTGTCACCTCGCAACGTCTGCCTGATGTCACCATGCTGCCTGATGTCACCATGCTGCCTGACATCACCTCGCGAAGTCACTCCAGGAGTCACCTCGCGACGTCTGCTGACATCACCATGATGCCTGACATCACCTCGTGATGTCACCACTTGACATCCCTCATGACATCATGCCTGACATCACCACATGATGCCACGTCGAGTGTTCTAGTTTCACAGTGAGAATTTTGTTTCAGTATTGTCGAGAAGATTGAAAGAAGGTATATGTCACGTGTTAATTAATTCCTCTCAGTCAGTGTTCTCACATGTTCGTGCATGCTTAGTGTCAATTTTTGCACAGGAAGGCATCATTTGCTCAAGCCATGTTGTACAGCATGTGCAGTGCGGGTGTGTGCACGTTTTGCGTGTGTCCCTGATTAAGTGGTGTTTGCCCAGCTGTGTGTGTAGACCACAGCAGGTTTTGAGCCCACCACTGTACTCACTCACCTAATTGTGGTTGCAGGGGTCGAGACTCAGCTCCTGGCCCTGCCACACGAGGTGTTACTGTGTAGCACCTCGTGTTACTTGTTACACAGTGTGACCACTGACAGCTGACATTAGTCAGCCCAGGCATCAGTTACGAGCCTCTGAGCCCCTTGTACAGAAAGCCGCAGCAATGTCTCCTGTGTGGCAGTACCTGTCCAGACACAGGAAGGCGTGCAGTGACGCCCATCGAAGCTCACTGCCTTGGACCACAATGTTTTTTTCAGCACACCCCACCTTTTTTTCTTCCCTCCATTTAGGAAGTTTTTTTTTTCCATGTCCACATGTCTATATACACGTGTTTTTATTCTGTGTTCTGTGCCCTGTTCCTGCAGCAAGAGAAACCCAGTTTTTATTTACATCCAATTATGGCCGAGGACGACCATGTTGTAGATGACCGAGCGAAGTGTAGACTGTACACCTACATGCCTAATTTTTAATACTTTCCACCAGAGGGCAACCCAGGTGGGCCTGCCTTTTCAAAGGGCATCACCCCGCCACTCCCTCACTTGGTGTTCAGGCATCCTAGAGTCAACAAGGCCTACTCCTCTCTCCCTCGCGGGCATGGCACCCCACCCAGGGCCAGGCAAACTTCAACACTGCCTGTGTACCCAGGATCTCGCAAATCAAGGAAGAAGCCTCACATTATAATGGGAGAGGAATGGATGGAATAGTAAGAATGGAAGAGAAGAATACATGAAGCATGGAAAAATTCCCTTTCTCCAGGCTCTCTATAACCCCTACGGGTTTAAAGCTCTAATAATAATAATAACAATAAAGATAACAATATAAATAATAATACTTGTAATAATAATCATAATAATAATAACAATAATTGTCCCCTGCACCTTCATAATAATCAAGGTCCATCATAATGATCTCATATTGGTAAAACACACAGCAAAAATAGAAATTTTGGTCCAAAATAGAAGAATGTGTTTGTTTACTGGAGAATGAGAGAGAGAGAGAGAGAGAGAGAGAGAGAGAGAGAGAGAGAGAGAGATAGAGAGAGAGAGAGAGAGAG